>NC_069499.1:553715482-553932982 GCF_027579735.1 Bombina bombina | reverse complement strand
CTCTATTTGTTTAACACCCTAAATGGGTTAATAACATAGTTAAAGTACTGCTTAGGAGCCACTGAGAACTGCTGGCCCCAAGCTAACACCGCCGTTGCACCAGTCAGCATGGGCAGTCATATGTGACAACGAGGGGAGTGTGCATGCCCACCTGAAAAACAATGCCACAATATGGAAATTATGGGGGGTGTCCTTCACAGTTCCATGTTGTCCTCCTCTGACAGAAACATTCAGTCGTTAATTGTATGAGACTCACTTTGTTACTTCCATCTGTTTCAGGCATTCACACTTGTTTCGAGGCTTCTGTCCGAGCGCAAATTTGATGCACTAGAAAATCTTGTTGACAATGAGGTATACATTATTTTCTACTCAAATGATTAAATGTCAGTATTTCTCAGGGATCAGAATTATTTTATTCTTTGAAACAAATCAGTCACACATGTTTTCTTACTGTTGTGTCTATCCATGTACATGCATAATATACGCCATAACATGATGATCAGCTGACATTAGAAGAGCTTTTAACCCTTTATTTTAAAGAGCAAAAATCCAGTCTCCATGATGGTCCCCAATCTAATTCAATCAAAAGGTTTAGGGATTAGGGGTCTGTAATAATCCCTTCCATAGAAAATATTGCTGGTGTCCAGGGAGTCAAGTGATTAGTTTCTCACAGTTCCCTACCTACATTGTAGAGGAACAAGTAACACCTCATTGAAAAGTGCTTATTTTCTTTCAAGTGAGGAGTCCATTGTCCCTCTACGTCAAAAAGGAGAATAATTGAGGGCTCCATAAAGAGCTTCTTCCTCAGCCAAAAAATGGGAAAACCCCACAATATTAATATATACATTTAATTTTCTTACATTTACCATCAATTCACCTTCACAAAACGCCAAAATGTTGCATTTATACCTATGCTGTTCTATAAAAAAAATTAAACCTGGAAGATAAAATGTATTATTTTTGTCGCCTTTTCACCATCTTGCAATTTTTGCAGAAAATTATTGGTCTAAAATATTTAACTACAGTATATAAAAATATTACATACATTTTTAAAATAACTCAAAATTATTTTGCCACATAAACCTCAGTTATTTCATTCAGCTATCATTCTCTACTCCAGTCTATCCCACCCCATTTACAGTCCTGGCATCATAAACTTAGATAGGCAGGATACATTCTATAAAAGTGATGGTGTTACCACAGGCTGTATACGTGTTTCAGACCCTCCCTATCCCCTCACTTTTATTATTTATTAAAATATAAAAAAATAATATGGCAGGGTAAACCACCCAGAGTGGCTAAATACATCCTATATAGACCTAGAGACAGGGGTGGTTTAAAGTTGTTCAATCAAACTAGCTATAGACTGACAATCTTTATGCAACAATTTTTTGATTGGTGTAAGCATTCTAAAGAAAGGGAATGGTTATTGCTAGAACATCTTACAGATTGTACCTGATTGTACAGTTTATGTTGGCTCCCCAATTTTCCCAAATGCCTCAACACAGCCCACTTTATAGGCTAATAGCAGAGACATTTAAAGCATGGGAATATTTACTTAAGAAAGTTAAGCCTCTAAATACAGGTATACCTCACTTTACAGCGCTTCGCTAATACAGCGCTTTGTGGAGCTGAAGTTCAACCTTCAAGGATTTTGAAACCGTGCTGTAATCTTCGTGAGATTGCGAGAAAAGTGACTTCCACCATTTTGTTATGTGCAGTTCACTCTGTTTACAGCATTACAGTGCAATCTGTGTCTCAGTGCTATAGTCTGGCAAATGTTACTACAGTAATTGTCACTATTTTACAGATACAGTATTTATTGAATACTAATTGAATACTGTGCTGTGCTAGTGTTAAACTAAACGTAGCACTATTTCACCCCTAATATGTGTTAGTTCAAATATGTTTTTAAACACACTGGCAAGTAAAAAGAAAGCTAAAACCGCCTTGTTTCACTTTAAGGCGGTTTTCACTTTACAGCGGGGCTCCTGTCCCTAACCCGCTGTATGAGCGAGGTATACCTGTATGCTTCCTTTGCTTCTAACACCTCTATGCTCTGAATTCTCGATTATATAATTTGCCGACAGCAAGAGCTCATTTGCTTCGAGATTCCCTACCATTATACTTAGTATTATCTAGTGTTAAAGGAACAGTCTACTCCAGAGTTTTTATTATCAAAAAAAGTTAGATAATTCCTTTATTACCCATTTCCTAGTTTTGCATAACCAACACTGTTCTATTAATATAAATTTTTACCTATGTAATTACCTTGTATCTAAGCCTCTGCTGACTGCAGAGGGGAATTTCCATTTTAACAGTGATGATCTTCATCTTACCAGGGCAAGTGACTCTCTGCAACCCCTTATTTGAAACGGAAAACGCTTTCAAATGAGGGGTCTCTTGTCCCTGTAAGTGGTCTGGTGATTGAGATATGGGCTTACATATTCCTCCCTCCATCCCCAGACTTACAACCAGGAAATTCTCTGACTCAGCAGTGAGTTCCTGGTTGTTTGTGATATCACCACATGCTGCTTCCTTTCCTTTGTGCATTGCATAGGGTCTCCAGGATCTAGGTCAGAAGGGGAACCCTCCAGTATTATGACTCATTGTTCTCTGCATTCTAGTGGACGACGATATATCTTCAGCATTTAAGGGGTTAAGTGACAACTACCTGTATCATAAAAGTATATGATTTATTTAAAAGAACAATCGTAGCGAATAACAGTAATCAAAAAGCACAATACATGTCCATAAAATCAGCGGAATCCGTACAGTACACTGTGAGGTTACTGCAGATCATCCAGAAGGATGTGTATATAAGTGTCAAAGTTCATAGTAGATATAACAGAATTGATGGAATTCTTATCCGTTACTAAGGCTGAAAAATAGGTACTCACTGACCATTACCTCAATTGTAAGAGGTAAGGAATGTGCTCCACACAGACAACCTTCCGTCCAAGGCACAAACGTGCTAGCTGTTGTTCACTCCCCCTCAAGACTGGTGCTTGATTATAAGCCTGTATTTCGTATGTCCTCAAAATATGGTATCTTGGCGCAATAATGCTGTCGCGTCCGGTCCCGTGCTCCTGGTAGCTGTCACGATCACTCTGTGTAGGAGGTATCTGCACTTTGTCTTGATAACAATCCCCCGGTACAGTGCACAGCTTACACGGAGCAGCCCTGCTTGCTGACTATACAATAATATCTCGACCTGCACTTGCATCTCACAATCCGTTAAAACCGAACCACCCGCGGCACCAGTAATGACTCGCTATTGCTGGTGCCGCGGGTGGTTCGGTGTAAGCTGTGCACTGTACCGGGGGATTGTTATCAATTCGTTGTTTTCCGGAGGAAGACAAGTTGCAGATATCTCCTACACAGAGTGATTGTGACAGCTACGAGGACCACGGGACCGGACATGACAGCATTATCGTGCCAAGATACCGTATTTTGAGGATATACGATATACAGGCTATAATCAAGCACCAGTGTTGAGGGGGAGTGAGCAATAGCTAGCACATTTGTGCCTTGGATGGAAGGCTGTCTGTATGGAGCACATTCCTTACCTCATACGATTGAGGTAATGGTCGGTGAGTACAGATTTCTTTCTAATTACACGACGAGTCCACGGATCATCTAATTACTAATGGGATATGTCACTCCTGCCCAGCAAAGCTGTTAAATATCACCTCCCTTCCCTCCCACCCCAGTCATTCTCTTTGCCTGTTTTAGAGCAAGGAAGTGGTAAAGTTAGGAGTTAAAAAATAATAAAATATTGCTTGAAGAATCATTTTCTAAGTAGTGCAAGATTGTGCTGCTTTGTGCTAGGGTGTAGCCGTAGTCCACATCAGTCTCTTCAGTAGGGCAGTGGTGGCATTAGAGCAATAGGAACTTATGGGACATAATTCTCACTGCGCCTCCCATATAATTTATGCTGCCCTAACTCTGAAAGCCTGAGTGAAATTACTCAGTCTTTTTTCTTTCCACAGGTCTATGTGAGGGAGAGGACCTCTCAAACCTGGTGAGCTGCCTTGCTGTCGGGCAGATTATGAGGTAAGTGCTGACTTTAATTTCTGGGGTTACAGAAAAGACTCAGAAGAAGTTGGGCACTTTATTTCAAAGGATGGGACAAAAGGCTCAGTGGAATTGGGCACTTTACTTTTTAGTTGAAATTGTTTTTATTAAGTTTTTACATATACAAAATAAAAATAAAATACATGTGTCAATCATTCCTCTCTACAATTTTCGTGTGGTACAATATGCAGTTTCAGGCGGAAGCAGTATCCAACATCTATTCACAATAAGCAAAAACAAATTTTATATATAAGCTTACAGCTTACTTGGTTAACCACAGGACTACTGTACATATGCCTGTTTTTATGACCGCCTTTGCAGTTATCTTCAGCGAGGGTCCCGGCCCATACTCTAAGGCTCAATACCTAAAGCAATAGCGTTATTCTTTCTACCTTTTTCTTTTTTTTTTTCTTTTTTTTTTGACTCGTGGTACATTATGAAGGGCTCCCATCTTGCAAGGAATCTCTCCGAATCGTTAAGGGTTTCAGCTGCTGCACTTGCCATAGTATAATGATGCTCTAGTTTATTATATATAAAAGAGAAGTCAGGGGGGTAGATTTCCAAAATTGAGCCACGCTGATTTTAACTATAGTACATACCATCTATAACTAGTTTAAGGTTAATCTTTGGGATTCCTGGGATCGGGAAGTGAAGTAGAGCCTGTTCTATTGTCAGTGTTATTTGTTTTTGGAAGATTGCACTTAGTAATTGTGAGGTGTATTCCCATATCTTCCTAATTCGTTCACACTCCCACCACATATGGATATATGAGCCCCTTTCCCCGCATCCTCTATAGCAAATATGTGATAGTGGACCCCCGGAACCATGTATCCTCGTAGGGTGGAGATACCATCTAAAAGCAACTTTTATATAATTTTCTTTAAGTAAAGCGTTCTGGGTAAAGGATAGTCAATTCAAAAGGTTTGCGTGCCATGTTTTAATTGACCAGGTTTTACCTATATCTTGTTCCCATCTATGGATGGTTTGTGTCTTCTCTATACTCCCTGGGGAATTAAATATAGAATATAAAGTTGATATCACTCCTGATGTCTGGGAGGTAGTAAGGCATAGTGTTTCTAGGGTTGTGTTTGGGAGGAGTTTTACTTTGCCTATTATTTCGCATGCCCTCGATCTCAGTTGTAGGTAATGATACCATATGTTTTTGTCGTTGGTGTCTAGATTCTGGTATTGCTCAAAAGACATTATTTTTTCTGCTATAATTATGTCTGCTATTCTGTAAAGTCCTTTATTGGACCATTTCTGTTGGACCCCTAAATCTACGGAAGAATCGTGTGTCACTAGTGGGGTTAATATAGATCTATCTCTAGTAAGTGTATATTTAGAGTTTAGTGATTTCCATAAGTGGATAGTGTGTTCGATCGCAATATATTTGCCTTTCTGCTTGGGTTTTGTAAGATATGGGGCCCAGAGCAATCTGGTTAGGAAGTCTGTCTCTATAATATTTGACTCAATATGAGTCCATCGCTTTTTTTTTACACTCTCTGAACCAATGCAAGGTCTGTGACATTCTTGCAGCATAGTAATATGAGATTAAATTGGGCAATTTACTTTTTAATGACATAAATTCTCATATACACACAGGAGACCCTATGTAGACAGCCTAGACGCAGGCACTGGGGCTAGAAAATACATTACTGGTGGTTTCACACTCCCGGCGGTGTCACTTATCTACAAAAGCAATATGCCGACCGGGAGATTACTTTATTGGCGACGCCCACAATGGTTGGTACTAGAGACGGCCGCAATTTGCGTTGCGCGCTCTTTTCCTTCACTTCCTAGTAATCAGAAGGGGAAGTAGTACAACATCTATTTCTACTACGCATTCTCTTGTATTACATGCGTGTCTAGGAACGGAGAGCTGCTTCCTGCATCTGCTGCTGAGTTACGGATCTGTTATTAGTGGAACGCCTCCTGCTCAGAGAGAGCCGATGTCAACAGGCAGGTAGGCACCTCAGCAAAGTACAGCTGAGGTGTAGAGGTGATCTGCAGTATTGTTTAGGGTTTCTGTCCTCCCTGCTTATAAAAAATAAAAAAGTTACCGTTTAAAGTGACAGTAACGTTTTTTTCTGTTGAAATTTTTATTAAAAAATTTGAACTTTTAATTTGATAATTTTATCCATTGTGAGTCACGAAGACAGCATGAAGGGCCTGCCCCCGATCCGGGACCGGATCTTGTGGGGGGCAGGCTTTCCTTCTTCGCTCAGGCTTGGGTGCGAGATGTTCAGGATCCCTGAGCAGTAGACATAGTGTCCCAGGGATACAAACTAGAGTTCAAGAATTCTCCTCCCAGAGGCAGGTTTCTGCTTTCAAGATTATCTGTAGACCAGACAAAAAGAGGGGCGTTCTTACACTGTGTACTGGACCTCTCCGACCTGGGAGTGATAGTTCCTGTTCCGATGCAGGAACGGGTCTGGGGTTTTATTTCAATCTGTGGTTCCCAAAAAGGAGGGAACCTTCAGACCAATTTTAGATCTCAAGAGTCTAAACAAATTCCTCAGAGTAACATCCTTCAAGATGGCATCTATTCGTTCCATTCTTCCTTTGGTCCAAGAGGGTCAATTTATGACAACGGTGGATTTAAAGGACGCGTACCTGCATGTTCCCATTCACAGGGATCATCACAAGTTTCTAAGGTTTGCATTTCTAGACAAACACTTCCAATTTGTGGCTCTTCCTTTTGGTCTTGCCACAGCTCCCAGAATTTTCTCAAAGGTTCTGGGATCCCTGTTAGCGGTTCTCCAATTACAGGGCATTGCAATGGCACCCTATCTGGACGACATCCTGGACCAGGCGCCATCTTTTCAACAAGCAAGGTCCCACACGGAAAGGTTATCTTTCCTGCGATCTCACGGATGGAAGGTAAATTTGGAAAAGAGCTCCTTAGTTCCAAATACAAGGGTAAGTTTCTTGGGAACCATAATAGATTCCCTATCAATGAAGATTTTTCTGACAGAAGTCAGGAAATTAAAGATTTTCGATTCTTGTCTAGCGATTCAGTCCGCTCCTCGGCCATCAGTGGCTCAGTGCATGGAGGTAATCGGGCTGATGGTGGCGTCAATGGACATCATCCTTTTCACTTGTTTCCACCTCAGACATCTGCAGTTAAATATGCTCAGTCAATGGAACGGAGATTATGCGGATTTGTCTCCACGAATACAGCTGGAGCAGGAGACAAGGGATTCTCTTCTTTGGTGGTTGTCTTAGGATCATCTCTCCCAGAGAACCTGCTTTCGCAGACCCTCTTGGGTGATTGTGACAACAGACGCCAGCCTTCTAGGATGGGGAGCAGTCTGGGGCTCTTTAAAGGCGCAGGGAACTTGGACTCAGTCAGAGTCTGTTCTGCCCATAAACATTCTGGAGCTGAGTGCAATCTTTTTAATGCTCTTCTGGCCTGGCCCCAGTTAGCCTCGGCCCGGTTCTTCAGGTTCCAATTGGACAACATAACTTCAGTGGCTTACATCAACCATCAGGGAGGAACGCAGAGTTCCTTAGCCATGACAGAGGTAGCCAAGATAATTCGGTGGGCGGAGACCCACAATTGTTGTCTGTCGGCGATCCACATCCCAGGGGTGGACAACTGGGAGGCGGACTTCCTGAGCAGACAGACCTTTCACCCGGGGGAGTGGGAACTCCATCCGGAAGTGTTTTCCAGCCTGATTCTCAAATGGGGTCAGCCGGAATTGGATCTCATGGCATCTCGGCAGAATGCCAAGCTTCCGAAGGAACGGGTCGAGGTCAAGGGACCCTCAGGCTGTACTGATAGATGCCCTGGTGGTACCTTGGAATTTGAGTCTTGCATACCCATTTCCTCTGTTCGCTCTTCTACCTCGGGTCATTGCTCAAATCAAGCAGAAGAGGGCGTCGGTGATCCTCATTGCACCGACATGGCCTCGCAGGATTTGGTATGCAGATCTGGTGGACATGTCATCTCTTCCACCTTGGAGACTTCCGTTGAGGAAGGATTTTCTACTTCAAGGGCCCTTCCTTCATCCAAACCTAGTTTCTCTGAAGCTGACTGCATGGAGATTGAATGCTTAATTTTATCCAAGCAGGGATTTTCGGAATCGGTCATAGAGACCATGATTCAGGCTCGTAAACCTGTGACTAGAAAGATTTACCACCAGATATGGAGTAAATATCTATATTGGTGTGAATCCAAGGGCTACTCTTAAAGTTAGGATTCCTAGAATTCTGTCCTTTCTCCAAGAAGGTTTGGAGAAGGGCTTATCGGCAAGTTCCCTAAAGGGTCAAATATCTGCCTTGTCTATTTTGTTACATAAACGTCTGGCGGACGTACCAGACGTGCAATCGTTTTGTCAGGCCTTGGTCAGGATGAGGCCTGTGTTCAAACCAGTAACTCCTCCCTGAAGTCTTAACTTAGGGCGCGATCCGATATGCAGCGTAGTTTGTGGCGCAAGCGAGGGAACCCCTGCCGCCCGCAGTTTCAGCTCGCAACTCGAGCTATCACATATACGGCGCCGTCAGATGCTAAAGTGCCGTAAGTCTGATAAACCAGCGATGTCCAGAAATCTGCGTAAGTACAAATTTCTGGAGTCGCCAGTGACTTACGGCACTTTAGAAACTGCCGCCACATAAAAAACCTGACTAAGTTATTAAATCACCCGTACTGTCTAACACGCCTCCTAAACATAGCCCGACACGTCTAACCCTCTATCCGCTATCCCCCCTCACTATCCTAACAATAATAAATGCATTAACCCCTAAACCGCCGCTCCCGGACCCCGCCGCCAGCTATATTAAATATATAACCCCCTAATGTGAGCCCCTACCCCGCCGCCATCTACCTTACCTACCCCCTAAAGTGAGCCCCTACCCCGCCGCCATCTATTTTAAAATTATTAACCCCTAATTTAATCCCCCTACACCGCCGCCACCTATATTAAATTATTTAACCCCTAATCTAATCCCCCTACCCCGCCGCCACCTATATTAAATTATTTAACCCCTAATCTAATTCCCCTACCCCGCCGCCAACTATATTAAATTATTTAACCCCTAATCTAATTCCCCTACCCCGCCGCCAGCTATATTAAATTATTTAACCCCTAATCTAATCCCCCTACCCCGCCGCCAGCTATATTAAATTATTTAACCCCTAATCTAATCCCCCTACCCCGCCGCCACCTATATTAAATTATTAACCCCTAATCTAATCCCCCTACACCGCCGCCAGCTATATTAAATTAATTAACCTCTAATCTAATCCCCCTACCCCGCCGCCAGCTATATTAAACTATTTAACCCCTAAAATACTAAACTATCCATACCACTAAACCTAAGTATAACCCTACAAATAGCCCTGAAAAGGGATTTTTGCGTGGCATTACCCCAAAGTAAACAGCTCTATTGCCAGCCCTTAAAAGGGCTTTTTGCGGGGCATGCCCCAAAGAATTCAGCTCTTTTACCAGCCGTTAAAAGGGCTTTTGGTGGGGCTTTGTCACAAAGTAAACTGCTCTTTTGCATCTAATCTAAATCCCCCTACACCGCCGCCACCTATAATAAATGTATTAACCCCTAATCTAATCCCCCTACACCGCCCCCAGCTATATTAACTATATTAACCCTAATTATATTAGGGTTAATATAGTTAATATAGTTATTATATTATATATATATTAACTATATTAACCCTAAGTATATTAGGGTTAATATCGTTATATTATATTATATATATATTAAGTATAATAAACCTATCTAACTCTAACATCCCTAACTAAATTCTTATTAAAATAAATCTAATATTATTATTAATTAAAATATTCCTATTTAAATCTAAATACTTACCT
This sequence comes from Bombina bombina, assembly GCF_027579735.1. Taxonomy (NCBI): domain Eukaryota; kingdom Metazoa; phylum Chordata; class Amphibia; order Anura; family Bombinatoridae; genus Bombina; species Bombina bombina. The sequence continues at coordinate 553,923,077 of NC_069499.1, read as the reverse complement.
ATAAAATAAACCCTAAGATAGCTACAATATAATTAATAATTACATTGTAGCTATTTTAGAGTTTATATTTATTTTACAGGTAACTTGGTATTTATTTTAACTAGGTACAATAGCTATTAAATAGTTAATAGCTACCTAGTTAAAATAATTACCAATTTACCTGTAAAATAAATCCTAACCTAAGTTACAAATACACCTACACTATCAATAAATTAAATAAACTACAAATATCTAAACTAAAATACAATTAAATAAACTAAACTAAATTACAAAAAAAACACTAAATTACAAAAAATAAAAACATTACAAGATTTTTAAGCTAATTACACCTATTCTAAGCCCCCTAATAAAATAATAAAGCCCCCCAAAATAAAAAAATTTCCCTACCCTATTCTAAATTAAAAAAATTAGCTATTTTACCTTACCAGCCCTTAAAAGGGCCTTTTGCGGGGCATGCCCCAAAGAAAACTGCTCTTTTGCCTGAAAAAAAAACACACAATACCACCCCCCAACATTACAACCCACCACCCACATACCCCTACTCTAAACCAAACCCCCCTTAAATAAAGCTAACACTACCCCCCTGAAGATCTCCCTACCTTGTATTCACCCAGCCGGGCAGAACTCTTCATCCGACTCGGGCGATGTCTTCAATCAAGCGGCAAAGAAGTCTTCTTCCATCCGGGCGATGTCTTCAACAAGCGGCAGAGAGTCTTCTTCCAGCCGGCGATGTCTTCAAGCAAGCGGCAGAGAGTCTTCTTCCATCCGGTGATGTCTTCAAGCAAAGCGGCATCTTCAATTTTCTTTCTTCGCTCCTCCGCCGCGGAGCATCCATCCGGCACGACGACTTCCCGACGAATGATGTTCCTTTAAATGACGTCTGTCGAATTCCGATTGGCTGATAGGATTCTATCAGCCAATCGGAATTAAGGTAGAAAAATCTGATTGGCTGATTGAACCAATCAGCCAATCGGATTGAACTTGAATCTGATTGGCTGATTCAATCAGCCAATCAGATTTTTCTACCTTAATTCCGATTGGCTGATAGAATCCTATCAGCCAATCGGAATTCGACGGACGCCATCTTGGATGACGTCATTTAAAGGAACATCATTCGTCGGGAAGTCGTCGTGCCGGATGGATGCTCCGCGGCGGAGGAACGAAGAAAGAAGATTGAAGATGCCACTTTGCTTGAAGACATCACCGGATGGAAGAAGACTCTCTGCCGCTTGCTTGAAGACATCGCCGGCTGGAAGAAGACTCTCTGCCGCTTGCTTGAAGACATCGCCCGGATGGAAGAAGACTTCTTTGCCGCTTGATTGAAGACATCGCCCGGATCGGATGAAGAGTTCTGCCCGGCTGGGTGAATACAAGGTAGGGAGATCTTCAGGGGGGTAGTGTTAGCTTTATTTAAGGGGGGTTTGGGTTAGAGTAGGGGTATGTGGGTGGTGGGTTGTAATGTTGGGGGGTGGTATTGTGTTTTTTTTTTCTCAGGCAAAAGAGCAGTTTTCTTTGGGGCATGCCCCGCAAAAGGCCCTTTTAAGGGCTGGTAAGGTAAAAGAGCTAACTTTTTTAATTTAGAATAGGGTAGGGAATTTTTTTATTTTGGGGGGCTTTATTATTTTATTAGGTGTAATTAGCTTAAAAATCTTGTAATCTTTAATTTTTTGTAATTTAGTTTAGTTTATTTAATTGTATTTTAGTTTAGATATTTGTAGTTTATTTAATTTATTGATAGTGTAGGTGTATTTGTAACTTAGGTTAGGATTTATTTTACAGGTAAATTGGTAATTATTTTAACTAGGTAGCTATTAAATAGTTCTTAACTATTTAATAGCTATTGTACCTAGTTAAAATAAATACCAAGTTACCTGTAAAATTAATATAAACCCTAAAATAGCTACAATGTAATTATTAATTACATTGTATCTATTTTAGGGTTTATTTAATAGGTAAGTATTTAGATTTAAATAGGAATATTTTAATTAATAATATTAATATTAATTAGATTTATTTTAATAAGAATTTAGTTAGGGATGTTAGAGTTAGATAGGGTTATTATACTTAAAATATATATATATATATATATATATATATATATATATATATATATATATATATATATATATATATATATATATATATAAATATAATAACTATATTAACCCTAATATAATTAGGGTTAATATATATAATATAATAACTATATTAACTATATTAACCCTAATATAATTAGGGTTAATATAGGTGGTGGCGGTGTAGGGGGATTAGATTAGGGGTTAATGTGTTTAATATAGGTGGTGGCGGTGTAGGGGGATTAGATTGTAGGCAAAAGAGCAGTTTACTTTGTGACAAAGCCCCACCAAAAGCCCTTTTAAGGGCTGGTAAAAGAGCTGAATGCGTTAGGTGTTATGTTTATTTTGTAGCTAGTTTAGGGAGTTACGGAGCTCCAATAGACAGCGTAAGGCTTACTACGGCTGCTTTTTGTGGCGAGGTGAAAATGGAGTAAGATTTCTCCATTTTCGCCACGTAAGTCCTTACGCTGTATATTGGATACCAAACTGCGCTGGTTTGGTATACCTGCCTATGGCCCAAAAAACTACGGGCGACGGCAGAAATATACGAGCGTAACTTCTAGGTTACGCCGTATATAGGATACCAAACCAGTGCAAAATTCAGCGTCGCCGGCATTTGCGGGCGACGCTGCATATCGGATCGGGCCCTTAGTTCGTAAGGTTCTTCAAGGGGCTCCGTTTGAGCCTATGCATTCCTTAGATATTAAGTTGTTATCTTGGAAAATTTTGTTTCTTGTTGCTATTTCATCTGCTCGTAGAGTTTCAGAGCTCTCTGCATTACAGTATGATTCTCCTTACCTTATTTTTCATTCAGAGAAGGTAGTTTTACGTACCAAATTAGGGTTTCTCCCTAAAGTAGTTTCTGACTGGAACCTTAATCAGGAGATTGTTGTTTCTTCTTTGTGTCCTAATCCTTCTCAGAAGGAACGGCTTCTGCACAATCTGGACGTGGTACGTGCACTAAAATTTTATTTACAGGCGACTAAGGATTTTCGTCAGTCTTCTGCCTTGTTTGTGGTTTTCTCAGGAAAACGTAAGGAACAGAAAGCTACGGCTACTTCTCTTTCTTTTTGGCTGAAGAGTATCATACGTTTTGCCTATGAGACTGCTGGACAGCAACCTCCAGAGAGAGTTACGGCTCATTCCACGAGAGCTGTTGCTTCCTCATGGGCATTCAAAAATTAAGCTTCTGTGGAACAGATTTGCAAGGCTGCAACTTGGTCCTCTCTTCACACCTTTTCAAAATTCTATAAATTTGATACTTTTGCCTCGGCTGAGGCCGCTTTTGGGAGAAAGGTTCTTCACGCAGTGGTGCATTCCGTTTTAGGTTCCCTGTCTTGTCCCTCCCTTATAATCTGTGTACTCTAGCTTGGGTATTGAATCCCATTAGTAATTAGATGATCCGTGGACTTATCGTGTCATTAGAAAGAAAACAAAATTTATGCTTACCTGATAAATTTATTTATTTCTTGACACAAAGAGTCCACGGCCCGCCCTGTTTTTTAGACAGGGTATGAGTATGTTCTAACTTCAGATACCTCTGCACCTTGTTACTTCCTTTCTCTCCTTACTTTGGTCAAATGACTGGGGTGGGAGGGAAGGGAGGTGATATTTAACAGCTTTGCTGTGGTGCTCTTTGCCGCCTCCTGCTGGGCAGGAGTGATATATTCCATTAGTAATTAGATGATCTGTGGACTCATCGTGTCAAGAAAGAAATACATTTATCAGATAAGCATAAATTTAGTTTTTTCAGCCTTAGTCATGGATAAGAATACCATCAATTCTGTTATATGTACTATGAACTTTGACACGTATATACACATCCTTCTGGATGATCTGCAGTAACCTCACAGTGTACTGTACGGATTCCGCTGATTTTATGGACATGTATTGTGCTTTTTGATTACTGTTATTCGCTACGATTTTCATTAATATCAATACCTATTGAACTTTTTTCCATAATGGTGTTGTTATTGGTGCCACTGGTTTTATCTGGCTTTCACCATTTGTGAAAATGTTATGGTCTTTTAGAGACTTTCTCTTTTTAAATACACCACATATATTTAATATATCATTTTACCTGGTTATCATAGAGGTACTTGCAGTCCCAGAGACGTGGTTTACACCACAATCTCTTTTGCTCTTTTCTTCTATATAAAAGAACAGTGTCTCTTTTAGACAAGGCGTCTCATGTATGTCTAAATTGTGTGTTGGCTCAGATATGGGCTTCATAAGAGCCTATATGTAAATGTTGGGAGATTTGGTATTCGTATTGGAATAATCAAGTTGCTTATAACAATATATATTAGACCACCAGCTGATCATTCTTGATTTTTGAACCCTAGGTTAATTCTTAAATATTAAATTTTTTACGTTTTTGTAATTTTAATGTAATTCGACAGACTGAAATGTATACTAAATTTGATTGTAAAAAGTTGTAGGTAGCATTATGAAGCTGATGTTCTTACTGTTTCTTCTTCCTTTTCTTTTTTTTTCTTCAGGTCTTGCAGGAGGTCCAGGAAAAATGTTCCTTGCTTCCCGACAACCACAGAGTTGCTCTGGCAGCTGACTCTAATGACATTATGTATACAACCACTGGAGATGTTGCCATTTATTATGATGATAATGGTAAGAGTAAATAGGTCAATCCTATTATATATCATTTCCCTGTCTCCTACTTTGTTGTTAATCTTATTTTTACCACAACTTTAGCAAAGTCTGAATGCAATAGTTTATATTAATATATGGTGTAGTTGGTCAGCCTGATAATGGCTCTAGATGGAAGCACCAGACTCAGGCAGCACTGAATGTGTATAATTGTGCATGTGTTGAGTGGTCTAATGTCATTCTTGAACCCATTGTCTGCTCTAAGAGTACATACTATATATTTATTAGAAGCCTATTTTGCAGTCATTAAAGGTTTCAATTAAAGGGACATGAAACCCCAATTTTTTTTTCATGATTTAGGTAGAACATACATTTTTAAACAACTTTCCAGTTTACTTCTATTATCACATTTTCTTGGTATCAATAGTTGAAGGAGCAGCAATGCACTACTGGTGTTTAACTGAACACATGGGTGAGCCAATGACAATCGGTGTATATATATGCAGCCACCAATCAGCAGCTAGAACCTAGGTACTTTGTTGCTCCTGAGCTTACCTAGATAAACCTTTCAGCAAAGGATAACAAGAGAAGGAAGCAAATTAAATAATAGAAGTAAATTGGAAAGTTGTTTAAAATTGTATGTTCTATCTACATCATGAATGTCTCAGTCTTATGACTTTACTGTCCCTTTAAAGCTCATTATTACAGATCTCCATGAGAAGCATTGCTTTATTCTTTTCTTTCATGCAGTGAAATGCATTTTCCCCCTTCCTTTCCAGGGAGGAAATTTGTTAGCATCTTGATGCGCTTCTGGTACTTTACTTGTGCTGATCTTCCTGATGAAAATCTGGAGGGAACCAAAGTCTTCCAAGTGGCTATGGGAGATGGCACAGCGAAGGACAGTAAACGTCTCCTCACGGCAAACTACGAGTAAGGAGAATTATGAAGCACAAGATTAAAGTTACTTTATAACAGATTAGGTGAACAGTGAGGGATGTAAAAACAAAATAAATGTTCTTATTATTAAGTTTTTTTACTGAAGCGTATTTTGGATTTGAGTGTTCAGGAAACACATCAACACATGCAGCTTTAAGCTGATTCTTTTATGTTCTTTTTGATGACAGATTTTTTGAGTCCATCCTGGGATGAAGCATTACATATCTGGATGACGACATTTAGCACATTTCATGACCTAGAAAGTAGAATCAGAAATTGTACGTTTACTATGACTACTGTAACATCTTACCTAATTTATAAAGTATTACAGCAACTAAAGTGAGTGCCTTGTGCTTATAGAATAACCATTGGCTATGGGTATTCATTTATAAGAAGATGGTATAATCTTATGATGTTATTATATCAAAGATTAGATGTATATTTATTTTTTAAGACACGATGAGTCCACGGATCATCTTAATTACTAATGGGATATTCACCTCCTGGTCAGCAGGAGGAGGCAAAGAGCACCACAGCAGAGCTGTTAAATAGCTCCTCCCTTCCCTCCCACCCCAGTCATTCTCTTTGCCTACGTTAGTGATAGGAAGAGGTAAAGTGAGGTGTTAGATTAGATTCTTCAATCAAGAGTTTATTATTTCTTTTACAAGATCCTTACTTGTGGGATTACCCCTCCTGGTCAGCAGGAGGAGGCAAAGAGCACCACAGCAGAGCTGTATATAAAGCTCCTCCCTTCCCTCCCACTCCAGTCATTCTCTTTGCCTGTGTTAGTTAGATAGGAGATGGCAAAGTGAGGTGTTAGTAAAGATTCTTCAATCAAGTGTTTATTATTTTTAAAGTAGTGCCACTGAGTGTTACTTTATGCCAGGGTGTAGCCTAGACCAGATCAGTCTCTTCAGTAAAAAAAGAGAATCATTTGGTGGCTTTAAAGCATAAGGAACTGGTGGGATATAATTCACTGCGCCTCCTATACATATTTGCTGCCCTAAATACAGATAGCCTAAGCACATTTTACTCAGGCTTATCTTCTTCCACAGGGCTATGGGAGGGAGAGGACCTCTGAAAACCTGTTGGACTGCCATGCTGTCGCACAGCATTTGAGGTAAGTGCTGACTTTTATTCTGGCTCACTGCAAGGGATCTCAGAGAAGTGGGGCATTTTACTTAATTGGTAAGAACTCCTACATGCTAAAGGAGGGACCTTCAGGGCTAAATGGCTGATGTCAAGAGCACTAGTATTGTGTAATACTGACGGCTGCGCCCTGTTGTTATTATGGTTGTCTTTGTAACAATGACTTATTGGGTGTAATCGTTTACACTTCATTTTGCTGCACTGGTAAAAAAGTGAAAGCAGTAGCCAAACTTGTTCCCATGTTCTGACGGCTCTGTGGGCTCTATTACTATCTCATTAGCTCCGGGCGCTTCAGATTTATTGTGCCTGTGATGTGCTATGGAGCTCACCGTTTATTTGGGGGTTACTCGAGCTGGGGATGATTTCCTTTCAGTGGGGAGTGTTAGGTTTATTCTTTATTTAGATAGAATAACTAACTTTAACCCCAAGTTTTTGATGACACAGTCATTCTGGTGGCATTGTTATAATTATATTTTTGGCGCCTGGGAACTACATGATGTTACGCCCACGATGGGCGGAGTCTGTGGGGGACATTTTTTGAGGGACTGCGCACTTTTTTCCTCTCCTGCTGTTTATCACAGGAGACAGGTGTTATATCAGCTCTACATGTCTCACAGTATTTATGGGTTCTAGACATGAACCTAGCAGCTTGTTATTTTGCTCCCGGTCGTTTCGTACATTAATAATGGCGACCGGGAGTGGATTGTTGACACGCTCACAAGGGGCGGAGATATATGAGCAGGGTTGCGCTCCATTCCTCCATTATCATTCCGGGGGGTAGAGCGTTTCATGCAGGTATATCGTACTCGGTACTAGATATACATCGTGTGTCAGACGTAGTAAAGTCCAAGACTTTTTTGCTTGCTATATATATGCACGGTGAACACGCTGTGATTCAGATTGGAGCAATTTTAAAGTGTAATGAAAATTGCAGTATCTGATATGTTGTAATTTGGACAAATGTGACAATAAAGGCATTACTACCTGTTGTATTATAGATCTTTAATGTGGCAAACACTCGCAAAAATAAGGTGGCTTTTAACATTTAAAAGGCCAGTAACGTTCCTGTTATTTGTTATTTCTAACTATACTTCCTGTTGTTTTGTTCAAGTCATTCTCTATGATTTGGAACAGAACAGGAGCGCATAAAATGTGAAGTTACTTTAATATTTAAAGAGACAATAACGTCTTTTCATGTGTTTATTTCTCTTGTAAGGTGTATCCAGTCCACGGATCATCCATTACTTGTGGGATATTCTCATTCCCAACAGGAAGTTGCAAGAGGATCACCCACAGCAGAGCTGTCTATATAGCTCCTCCCCTAACTGCCACCTCCAGTCATTCTCTTGCAACTCTCGACAAGCATGGAAGCAGTAAGAGAGATGTGGTGAAATGTAGTTGTTTTTTCTTCAATTCAAAAGTTTGTTATTTTTAAATGGTACCGGAGTTGTACTATTTTTGTCCCAGGCAGAAAATAGAAGAAGAATCTGCCTGTGGTCTCTAATGATCTTAGCAGGTTGTAACTAAGATCCATTGCTGTTCTCACACATAACTGAAGACAGAGGTAACTTCAGCTGGGGAATGGCGTACAGGTTATCCTGCTGTGAGGTATGTGCAGTTTAAATTTTTCTAGAAGAATGTAAAGGCTAGAAAATGCTGCTGATACCAGATTTATTTGAGGTAAGCATGATTACAGTGATTTAATAGTGACTAGTATCATGCTTACTGTTAGAGGTAATACTCTTATTATTTTTAAACGTTTTTATATATTTGTTGGTGATACAACTTTATTGGGGCCTAGTTTTTCCACATGGCTGGCTTAAATTTGCCTAGAAATAGTTCCCTTAGGCCTCCCACTGTGTGGACATGAGGGGGAGGGGCCTAATTTTGCGCCTAAGTGCGCAGTAACTTTTACAGACTGAGACATCCAGTTTCCCTGCAGGATCCTCCTGAATGCTATAGGACCTCTCTAAAGGGTTTTTGGGCTTTGCAAAGTTGTTTGTATGGCAAGGTAGGGTCACAGCAGAGCTGTGGCAGTTTGTTGTGACTGTTCAAAAACGTCTATATCGTTTTTTTGATCCGTTTTTTAAACTAAAGGGTTAATCATCCATTTGCAAGTGGGTGCAATACTCTGTTAGCTTATTATATACACTGTAAAAATTTTGTTTGATTTACTGCTTTTTTTCACTGTTTTTCAAATTCTGACCTTTTTTTATTTTTCTTAAAGGCACAGTACCGTTTGTATTTTTTGCTTGTTAACTTGCTTTAAAGTGTTTTCCAAACTTGCTGGTCTCATTGCTAGTCTGTTTAAACATGTCTGACATAGAGGAAACTCCTTTTCATTATGTTTAGAAGCCATGGTGGAACCCCCTCTTAGAATGTGTACCAAATGTACTGATTTCACTTTAAGTAATAAAGACCATATTCTGTCTTTAAAAAATTTATCACCAGAGGAATCTGATGAGGGGGAAGTTATGCCGACTAACTCGCCCCACGTGTCAGAACCTTTAAATCCTGCTCAAGGGACTCACGCTCAAGAGGCACCAAGTACATCTAGCGCGCCCATGGCGTTTACTTTGCAAGACATGGCAGCAGTCATGGATAATACACTGTCAGCGGTATTATCCAGACTACCTGGGTTACGAGGAAAGCGAGACAGCTCTGGAGTTAGAAGAAATACAGAGCATACTGATGCTTTAGTAGCTATGTCTGATACCCCCTCACAATATGCAGAAGCTGAGGAAGGAGAGCTTCTTTCTGTGGGTGATTTTTCTGACTCAGGGAAGAGGATTCAACCTGATTCTGATATGTCAACATTTAAATTTAAGCTTGAATACCTCTGCGTGTTGCTCAGGGAGGTTTTAGCTGCTCTGAATGACTGTGATACAATTGCAGTGCCAGAGAAATTGTGCAGATTGGATAAATATTATGCAGTGACCGTTTACACTGATGTTTTTCCAATACCTAAAAGGTTTACAGAAATTATTACTAAGGAATGGGATAGACCAGGTGTGCCGTTCTCTCCCCCTCCTATTTTTAAGAAAATGTTTCCAATAGATGCCGCCACACGGGACTTATGGCAAACAGTCCCTAAGGTGGAGGGAGCAGTTTCTACCCTAGCTAAGCGTACTACTATCCCTGTCGAGGACAGTTGTGCTTTCTTAGATCCAATGGATAAAAAGTTAGAGGGTTACCTTAAGAAAATGTTTATTCAACAAGGTTTTATTCTTCAGCCCCTTGCATGCATTGCCCCAGTCACTACTGCTGCTGCGGCCTTTTGGTTTGAGTCTCAAGGAAGAGGCTTTACAGGTAGAGACTCTATTGGATGATATACTTGACAAGCTTAGAGCACTTAAGCTAGCCAATTCTTTTGTTTCTGATGCCATTGTTCATTTGACTAAACTAACGGCTAAGAATTCTGGTTTTGCTATTCAGGCGCGTAGGGCGCTATGGCTTAAATCATAGTCAGCTGACGTTACTTCAAAGTCTAAGCTGCTTAATATTCCCTTCAAGGGGCAGACCCTATTCGGGCCTGGTTTGAAGGAGATCATTTCTGATATCACGGGAGAAAAAGGTCATGGCCTTCCTCAGGATAGGTCCAAATCAAGGGCCAGACAGACTTATTTTTGTGCCTTTCGAAACTTCAAGGCAAGTGCGGCATCAACTTACTCTAATACAAAACAAGAGGGAACTTTTGCCCAGTCCAAGTCGGTCTGGAGACCTAACCAGACTTGGAACAAAGGTAAGCAGGCCAAAAAGCCTGCTGCTGCCTCTAAGACAGCATGAAGGATTGGCCCCCGATACGGTAACGGATCTAGTAGGGGGCAGACTTTCGCTCTTCGCCCAGGCTTGGGCAAGAGATGTCCAGGATCCTTGGGCGTTGGAAATTGTATCCCAGGGATATCTTCTGGACTTCAGAGCTTCCCCTCCAAAAGGGAGATTTCACCTTTCACAATTATCTGCAAACCAGATAAAGAGAGAGGCATTTTTACACTGTGTTCAAGACCTCCTAGTTATGGGAGTGATCCACCCAGTTCCAAAGGAGGAACAGGGACAAGGATTCTATTCAAATCTGTTTGTGGTTCCCAAAAAAGAGGGAACCTTCAGACCAATCTTAGATCTCAAGATCCTAAACAAATTTCTCAGGGTCCCATCATTCAAGATGGAGACTATTCGAACCATCCTACCTATGATCCAGGAGGGTCAATACATGACTACAGTGGATTTAAAGGATGCTTATCTTCACATTCCGATACACAAAGATCATCATCGGTTTCTCAGGTTTGCCTTCCTAGACAGGCATTACCAGTTTGTAGCTCTTCCCTTTGGGTTAGCTACAGCCCCAAGAATCTTTACGAAGGTTCTGGGGTCACTTCTGGCGGTCCTAAGGCCGCGGGGCATAGCAGTGGTCCCTTATTTAGACGACATTCTGATTCAGGCGTCAAATTTCCAAATTGCCAAGTCTCATACGGACATAGTTCTGGCATTTCTGAGGTCGCATGGGTGGAAAGTGAACGAAGAAAAGATTTCTCTATCCCCTCTCACAAGAGTTTCCTTTCTGGGAACTCTAATAGATTCTGTAGAAATGAGGATTTACCTGACAGAGACCAGTGTCAGCCGCTCTGGAATCAATCCGGGATGTAACCCAACTGCTAGCGTGAATTGAAAGCACACGCTAGCACACTGAGAAATATCCAGGACGTGACCCACTCAGGAAGCAGATTAGAAGATAACAAAAATGAATATTGTTCCAGAATGCAGGAAAGCCACAAAGGATAAAACGTCCCTTTAAGTAGTACAAAGAACAAAAAGGAAATGCTCTTACTTTGAAGCTTCTGAAAAAGGTCCTCTTTAGCAGGCTTGTAAAACAAAGGAAAAGTTCTCTTTTGCAGCTTGTAAAAGTATAATGTCCCTTTAAGCAGGTTTATAACAAACAGAAAGGCAAAGTTCTCTTTTGCAGCTTGTAAAAGTAAATGTCCCTTTTAAGCAGGTGTATAACAAACAGAAAGGCAAAGTTCTCTTTTGCAGCTTGTAAAAGTATAATGTCCCTTTAAGCAGGTTTATAACAAACAGAAAGGCAAAGTTCTCTTTTGCAGCTTGTAAAAGTAAATGTCCCTTTTAAGCAGGTGTATAACAAACAGAAAGGCAAAGTTCTCTTTTGCAGCTTGTAAAAGTAAATGTCCCTTTTAAGCAGGTGTATAACAAACAGAAAGGCAAAGTTCTCTTTTGCAGCTTGTAAAAGTAAAATGTCCCTTTAAGCAGGTCTTGTTTAACAAAGAATAGGTTTAAAGGTAAAGGCCAAAGCAAGGTCAGGCAGGCAGAAGTCGGCATCCAAATATCAGCAAAAGGTATAGGCAAAAGACAGGGTCAGGCAAGCAGAAGTCGGCATCCAAGTGTCAGCAAAAGGGTAATAGCTACAGGCAAGGTCAGGCAGGCAGAAGTCAATGTCCAAATATCAGCAAGTAGGGATTAGGCAAGAGGCTTGGTCAGGCAGGCAGAAGTCGGTACACAGAAGAATAAAACTGATATGGTACTCACAATCCAGGGAAACAAACAAACGGGCCCAGATTCAGATCTCCCGCCGAGATTTAAAGGGCAGGAGCGTAACCGTCATCAGAGGGGTGTGAGAGAAAGCGTCATGTTGCTAAGCAACATGACGTCAGAGACACAGAGGAGTTCCGGGAGCCGCGGCGACACGGCGATGAACGGAAGCGCTCATGACAGCACCCCCTCCTCAAGGGCCCCTCCGGGGGACAGGACCAGGTCTATCAGGATGAGTCTTGTGGAAGGTCTTGACCAATATTGGAGCATTTACTTGATGAGCAGGTTCCCAAGAACGTTCCGTGACTGGATAACCCTTCCAATGAATGAGATAATACAATTTCTTGCCCCGCAATTTGGAATCTAGAATATGGCTGATCTCAAACTCAGGATGTCCATGCACCAATAACGGTGGAGGTTTAGAAAAAGGCTTAGAATACCTGTTAATCATCACAGGTTTTAAAAGAGAAACATGGAATACCGGATGGACTTTGAGAGACTTGGGTAAAGCTACCCGATAAGCAGTGGAACATACCTGACCCAGTATTCGGAAAGGACCCACATATCGTGGTCCCAATTTGTTAGAAGGTTGTTTCAGGCGAAGAAATCGAGAGGAAATCCAAACTTTATCACCAGGGCGATATTTGGGAGCCTTTTTCCGTCGAAGATCCGAAAAGAACTTGTAACGTCTAGAAGTTACAGAAAGAATACGATGTATCTTCTGCCAATGTCGAGTTAATCTTCGGGCTGTAAGATCAGAAGCAGGATTCACTGTGGAGGAAGTATGCAAAGGGAACGTCCTAGGCTGATATCCGTAAGCTGCATGAAAAGGAGAAGTCTGAAGGGAGGAATTGTACCGGGCATTATGGGCCAATTCAGCCAAAGGAAGGTAAGAAGTCCAGTTAGAATGATAATGATCCACATAATGTCTAAGATATGTTTCAAGACACTGGTTTACTCTTTCAGTCTGACCATTCGATTGTGGGTGGTGAGAAGTAGAGAGAGATATAGTAGTACCAAAATGTTTACAAAGTGACCTCCAAAATCGAGAAACGAATTGTACCCCTCTATCTGAAACAATATCAAGAGGAAATCCATGGATTCTTACAATATGTAGAATAAAAAGTTCAGAGAGTCTTTTGGCAGATGGTAATCCTGGCAAGGGTACAAAATGAGCCGTCTTAGTGAACCTGTCGACCACCACCCAGATAGTATTGTTCCCAGTGGACAAGGGAAGATCGGTAATAAAGTCCATGGATACATGAGTCCAAGGCTGGTGAGGTATAGGCAATGGTTGGAGTAATCCTGAAGGAAGTTGGCGTGGAGTTTTGTTCATGGCACATTGTGTGCATACTGAGACGTAATCCTTCACATCTTGAGAGAGTGTAGGCCACCAGACATGTTGTTTGAGGTTTCGAGTGGTAATACTGATGCCAGGATGTCCAGAAAGGGGACTATCATGAGCCCAAAATAAAATCTTGGAACGAAGGCGTTCAGGAACAAAGAGTAAACCATTGGGAGGTTTACAGGACAAAGGAAGACGCTCTTGAGCGGACTGTAATTCTTGTAACCAAGAAGTTGTTAACTGGGCAATGACTTCATGAGGTTGGAGAATGGTACCAGACTCAGGAACTGGGGTATCTTGAAATTGTCTGGAAAGTGCGTCTGCTTTAATATTTTTTGAACCAGGTATGTAAGACAAATTATAGTGAAACCGAGAGAAGAATAAGGACCAGCGTGCTTGCCTGGAATTTAGTCGTTTGGCTGTTTGGAGATACAGAAGGTTCTTATGATCAGTAAGTATAGTAAATGGCAAAGAAGTACCTTCCAGCCAATGTCTCCATTCATCCAATGCCATCTTGATGGCAAGCAACTCTTTATTCCCTACGTCATAGTTAAATTCGGAAGGAGTGAATTTTTTAGAGAAAAAAGCAACAGGATGAATCCTTCCAGTCTCTGGTATTCGTTGAGACAGAACCGCTCCAGCAGCAACAGAGGAAGCATCCACCTCCAGAATAAATTGAAACTCAGGATTTGGATGACGAAGGATAGGAGCTGAGGAAAAAGCTTCTTTGAGAGATTCAAAAGCTTCTATAGCCTCAGACGGCCATACTTTACAGTTTTGTCCTTTTCTTGTGAGAGAAGTAAGAGGAGAAGTAATAGTAGCAAAATTCTTGATGAACTTTCTGTAATAATTGGCGAAGCCTAGGAAACGTTGTAAAGCCTTCAAAGAATCAGGTCTAGGCCAATCCAAAATGGCAGAAAGTTTAGTAGGGTCCATTTCGAATCCAGATGCCGATATTACATAACCCAGAAAGGGTATGATTTTTTGATGGAAAGAACATTTCTCCAGTTTAGCAAACAGATGGAATTCTCTTAGACGTTGAAGTACTTTCTTGACGTGGTGCACATGATCTTGGTGGTTCTGAGAAAAAATTAAGATGTCGTCCAGGTATATGATAACAAAAATATTCAAAAAATCACGAAAGATCTCATTTACAAAATGCTGGAAAACCGCCGGAGCATTGCATAGCCCAAAGGGCATGACCAAATATTCATAATGCCCAAATCGAGTGTTAAAGGCAGTCTTCCACTCATCTCCTTTGCGTATACGGATCAAGTTGTATGCACCACGTAGGTCGAGTTTGGTGAAAATGGTGGCTCCCTGAAGATAAGTAAAAAGTTCAGGAATAAGGGGCAGAGGATAACTGTTCTTGATGGTAATCTGATTCAATCCACGATAATCAATACAGGGTCTTAATCCGCCATCCTTTTTTCCCACAAAAAAGAAACCAGCCCCTACAGGGGAAGAGGAGGGTCGAATAAATCCTCTAGCCAGATTGTCTTTTATATATTCTTCCAGAGCCATGTTTTCTGGTTTAGAAAGTGGATATGTTTTGCCTCGAGGATAGGCAGCCCCAGGAAGGAGGTCAATGGGACAATCAAAAGGGCGATGAGGAGGAAGACGTTCCGCTTCTTTTTTGGAGAAGACATCCACAAAGTCATGGTAATGCATAGGTAAGGATTCCGGAGTTTCAACTGTGAGAGCAATAGTGAGTGGTAACTTAGTAATCTCTTGAAGACATTTAGTCTGGCATGTAGATCCCCAGGAAGTGAGTTCACCGAAAGTCCAAGAAAAAATGGGATTGTGAATCTGGAGCCAGGGTAATCCCAAGATAATGGGAAATTGCGGAGTGGGAATGACATCGAAACAAATTGTCTCAGAATGAAGTATTCCTACGGTGAGGATTAAGGGTTGAGTAGAAAACTGAATGTATCCAGAACCCAAAGGATCTCCACTGACCGTAGAGACTGAAATGGAATACTCCTTCTTTAGTAAGGGTATAGAATGAGTAGAAACAAATGTAGAGTCAATGAACACACCTCCAGCACCAGAATCAATTAGGGCTTGGGTATAGATCTTCTTTTGTCCAATTAGAAGAGTTACTGGAACAAAGAGTTTCTTGTATAGGGAATGACCACTATTTTGGCTTAACTCAGTTCCCTGGACTAGAGTTAAGCCCTGGCTTTTACTGGCCTAGTAGGACAATCCCTTAATAAATGTCCTTTAAGGCCACAGTACAGACATAAGCCAAGAGTCCGTCTTCTTAAGCGTTCAGTCTCAGTTAATTTTATACTTCCTACTTCCATGGGTTCAGCCTGATCAGTAGTAGGAGAGGCTGGAGTGACTGGACTAGAAAAACGAGGAGCTAAACGAAAAGGAGTTCGAGTGGCAGTCCTCTGTGTTCTATCCTTTTCTTGTTGGCGTTCACGAAACCTGGCGTCGAGACAGATACAGAGATTTATTAAGGCTTCTAAGGACTCTGGAAGTTCACGATACACCAATTCATCCTTGAGACGCTCAGAAAGTCCTTTACGGAAAGCGGCTCTGAGTGCTCCCTGATTCCAAGTGGTTTCAGAGGCAAGGGTGCGGAACTCAATTGCATATTGAGAGACTGGTTGATTTCCTTGACGTAAATCCAGGAGAGTTGCTTCAGCAGCGGATGACCTTCCAGGTTTATCGAATACGTTTGAGAATGTAGATAGAAATGTATCAACATCCAACAGTATAGGATCATTCTTTTCTAGCAAAGGTGACACCCAAGCCAAGGCTTTTCCTTTCATTAAGGAAATAAGAAACGTGATTCTAGAAGAGGCAGTAGCAAAGAGAGTAGGGCTATTTCGGAAATGAAGACGGCATTGATTCAAAAAGCCTCTACATTCTTCAGGATTCCCATCATATTTATCCGGAAGAGGAATCCTGGGACTTAGTTGTACCTGAGACTGATTGTTAGGAATCGGAGGAGGTAATGCCTCAATCGGATTTGGATTGGGATTAGGATTGGGAGGTGCGGTAGCAACCAAATTTTGTAATAGAGCAGTAATTTGATCAAGTTTAGTGTCCAGAGACTGCAAGTGAGTGGCATGAGAACCCAAGAGCTGTCCCTGGTGAGCCACGGCCATAGATAATTCAGTGGGGTCCATTTTTATGGCCCGTTTGTAATGTCAGCCGCTCTGGAATCAATCCGGGATGTAACCCAACTGCTAGCGTGAATTGAAAGCACACGCTAGCACACTGAGAAATATCCAGGACGTGACCCACTCAGGAAGCAGATTAGAAGATAACAAAAATGAATATTGTTCCAGAATGCAGGAAAGCCACAAAGGATAAAACGTCCCTTTAAGTAGTACAAAGAACAAAAAGGAAATGCTCTTACTTTGAAGCTTCTGAAAAAGGTCCTCTTTAGCAGGCTTGTAAAACAAAGGAAAAGTTCTCTTTTGCAGCTTGTAAAAGTATAATGTCCCTTTAAGCAGGTTTATAACAAACAGAAAGGCAAAGTTCTCTTTTGCAGCTTGTAAAAGTAAATGTCCCTTTTAAGCAGGTGTATAACAAACAGAAAGGCAAAGTTCTCTTTTGCAGCTTGTAAAAGTATAATGTCCCTTTAAGCAGGTTTATAACAAACAGAAAGGCAAAGTTCTCTTTTGCAGCTTGTAAAAGTAAATGTCCCTTTTAAGCAGGTGTATAACAAACAGAAAGGCAAAGTTCTCTTTTGCAGCTTGTAAAAGTAAATGTCCCTTTTAAGCAGGTGTATAACAAACAGAAAGGCAAAGTTCTCTTTTGCAGCTTGTAAAAGTAAAATGTCCCTTTAAGCAGGTCTTGTTTAACAAAGAATAGGTTTAAAGGTAAAGGCCAAAGCAAGGTCAGGCAGGCAGAAGTCGGCATCCAAATATCAGCAAAAGGTATAGGCAAAAGACAGGGTCAGGCAAGCAGAAGTCGGCATCCAAGTGTCAGCAAAAGGGTAATAGCTACAGGCAAGGTCAGGCAGGCAGAAGTCAATGTCCAAATATCAGCAAGTAGGGATTAGGCAAGAGGCTTGGTCAGGCAGGCAGAAGTCGGTACACAGAAGAATAAAACTGATATGGTACTCACAATCCAGGGAAACAAACAAACGGGCCCAGATTCAGATCTCCCGCCGAGATTTAAAGGGCAGGAGCGTAACCGTCATCAGAGGGGTGTGAGAGAAAGCGTCATGTTGCTAAGCAACATGACGTCAGAGACACAGAGGAGTTCCGGGAGCCGCGGCGACACGGCGATGAACGGAAGCGCTCATGACAACCAGGTTATCAAAACTTTTAAATTCCTGCCGTGTTCTTTATTCCACTTCTCGCCCTTCGGTGGCTCAGTGTATGGAAGTAATCGGCTTAATGGTAGCAGCAATGGACATAGTGCCGTTTGCGCGCCTGCATCTCAGACCGCTGCAACTCTGCATGCTCAGTCAGTGGAATGGGGATTACACAGATTTGTCCCCTCTACTAAATCTGGATCAAGAGACCAGGGATTCTCTTCTCTAGTGGCTATCTCGGGTCCATCTGTCCAAAGGTATGACCTTTCGCAGGCCAGATTGGACAAATGTAACGACAGATGCCAGCCTTCTAGGCTGGGGGGCAGTCTGGAACTCCCTGAAGGCTCAGGGATCGTGGACTCAGGAGGAGACACTCCTTCCGATAAACATTCTGGAACTAAGAGCGATATTCAATGCTCTTCAGGCTTGGCCTCAGCTAGAGACAATGAGGTTCATCAGATTTCAGTCGGACAACATCACGACTGTGGCTTACATCAACCATCAAGGGGGAACAAGGAGTTCCCTAGCGATGTTGGAAGTTTCAAAGATAATTTGTTGGGCAGAGATTCACTCTTGCCACCTATCAGCTATCCATATCCCAGGAGTAGAGAACTGGGAGGCGGATTTTCTAAGTCGTCAGACTTTCCATCCGGGGGAGTGGGAACTCCATCCAGAGGTGTTTGCACAATTGATTCATCTTTGGGGCAAACCAGAACTGGATCTCATGGTGTCTCGCCAGAACGCCAAACTTCCTTGTTACGGATCCAGGTCCAGGGATCCCAAGGCAACGTTGATAGATGCTCTAGCAGCGCCTTGGTCCTTCAACCTGGCTTATGTGTTTCCACCCTTTCCTCTGCTCCCTCGTCTGATTGCCAAAATCAAGCAGGAGAGAGCATCGGTGATCTTGATAGCGCCTGCGTGGCCACGCAGGACTTGGTATGCAGATCTAGTGGACATGTCATCCTTTCCACCATGGACTCTGCCTCTGAGACAGGACCTTCTACTTCAGGGTCCTTTCAACCATCCAAATCTAATTTCTCTGAGTCTGACTGCCTGGAGATTGAACGCTTGATTTTATCAAAGCGTGGCTTCTCCGAGTCAGTCATTGATACCTTAATTCAGGCACGAAAGCCTGTCACCAGGAAAATCTATCATAAGATATGGCGTAAATATCTTTATTGGTGTGAATCCAAGGGTTACTCATGGAGTAAAGTCAGGATTCCCAGGATATTATCTTTTCTCCAAGAAGGATTGGAAAAAGGTTTGTCAGCTAGTTCCTTAAAGGGACAGATTTCTGCTCTGTCTATTCTTTTGCACAAGCGTCTGGCGGATGTTCTAGACGTTCAGGCATTTTGTCAGGCTTTAGTTAGAATCAAGCCTGTGTTTAAACCTGTTGCTCCGCCATGGAGTTTAAATTTGGTTCTTAAAGTTCTTCAAGGGGTTCCGTTTGAACCTCTTCATTCCATAGATATCAAGCTTTTATCTTGGAAAGTTCTATTTTTGGTATCTATTTCCTCGGCTCGTTGAGTTTCCGAGTTATCTGCCTTACAGTGTGATTCCCCTTATCTGATCTTCCATGCAGATAAGGTAGTTTTGCGTACCAAACCTGGGTTTTTACCTAAGGTGGTATCTAATAAGAATATCAATCAGGAGATTGTTGTTCCGTCATTGTGCCCTAATCCTTCTTCAAAGAAGCAACGTCTATTACAAAATCTTGACGTGGTTCGTGATTTAAAGTATTATTTACAAGCTACTAAAGATTTTCGTCAAACATCTGCTTTGTTTGTTGTCTACTCTGGACAGAGGAAAGGCCAAAAGGCCTCGGCAACTTCTCTTTCACTTTGGCTAAGAAGTATAATACGCTTAGCTTATGAGACTGCTGGCCAGCAGCTTCCTGAAAGGATTACAGCTCATTCTACTAGAGCTGTGGCTTCCACTTGGGCTTTTAAAAATGAGGCTTCTGTTGAACAGATTTGCAAGGTGGCGACTTGGTCTTCGCTTCATACTTTTTCAAAATTCTATAAATTCGATACTTTTGCTTCTTCGGAGGCTATTTTTGGGAGAAAGGTTTTACAGGCAGTGGTACCTTCCATTTAAGTTCCTGCCTTGTCCCTCCCTTCATCCGTGTACTTTAGCTTTGGTATTGGTATCCCACAAGTAATGGATGATCCGTGGACTGGATACACCTTACAAGAGAAAACATAATTTATGCTTACCTGATAAATTTATTTCTCTTGTGGTGTATCCAGTCCACGGCCTGCCCTGTCATTTTAAGGCAGGTATTTTTTAACTTTAAACTACTGTCACCACTGCACCCTGTGGTTTCTCCTTTCTCTTGCTTGTCTTTGGTCGAATGACTGGAGGTGGCAGTTAGGGGAGGAGCTATATAGACAGCTCTAAATTTATCAGGTAAGCATAAATTATGTTTTTTGTTGTAATACTCCTTCTAAAGCGATGGCTATTAGGAGTCTGCTGACACCGGTCAACCCATGCCACAATTTTTTCCTATAGTGTCCAAAATAACGTTGTGTCCCACGGGCGGTGCTCTGCGGTTCCTTACAAGACCATTTCTTTAGTGTTTATATCGATGTATATTTACAGCAATATAAATAGTCTTATTGGATTGTTTCTGCACAACAGAAATAAGACGTTCTTTTAAAAATTTAAAGAGACCGTAACACTTTTTTCTGTGTAAATTTATTACACGTATTGCGGCTGTTTATTTGTTAATTCATCCCTTGTAATGTAGGATGGTACAAATTACACAAATATGAGTTACTTTAAGTATTCAGGTGACATGGCCGGACGGATAGGTCAGCATGCTAAGGCACTGTGGCTGACCTCTGTAGCAACCCAAGAGTTGCAGGTTTGATCCCTTGCGAGGTCCACTCAACCTCTCATCCTTTCAAGGTTGATAGACATGAGCAGCGCCTTGAGACCCTTCCGGGTTATTAGCTGCGCTTTACAAGTACCGTATACATACATATATGCCATCAAATTTATTGTTCTGTATACATTATAATAAATTACTTTCAGCTGTTTCTTTTGTTAGTTCATCTCTTGTGACTGAAGATGACACAAACACACACAAGACTAGAGTTCCTTTTCAGATTCAAGGATCTGTATCGTTTCCTATGGAAAGATTTCTCAATTTTATTTTTTGAACCGACTCCCTCTACGGCGATTGCTGTCTAGGAGTCTGTTAACAATGACCACAAAATTTTCCATAATTTTCTATGGCGATTGCTGTCTGGGAGTCTGTTAACAATGACCACAAATTTTTCCGTAATTTTCTGTCGAAATTTTCTGGCCCACATGCAGTGCCTTGCGTTTTCTTCCAAGACTGTTTCCCATAGCCGTATCAGCTAGGAGGCTGGACGACATTCCTTAGGGGGGAAGGAGTAGTTTATACTTCACTACGAGAACTTCTATACCTTTAGAGGATAGTCCTAAGGCTAACATTTTAGTAATGGGACACAAACCAGGGTTTCTTTCATGTAATTAGCAAGAGTCCATGAGCTAGTGACGTATGGGATATACATTCCTACCAGGAGGGGCAAAGTTTCCCAAACCTCAAAATGCCTATAAATACACCCCTCACCACACCCACAAATCAGTTTTACAAACTTTGCCTCCTATGGAGGTGGTGAAGTAAGTTTGTGCTAGATTCTACGTTGATATGCGCTCCGCAGCAGGTTGGAGCCCGGTTTTCCTCTCAGCGTGCAGTGAATGTCAGAGGGATGTGAAGAGAGTATTGCCTATTTGAATTCAATGATCTCCTTCTATGGGGTCTATTTCATAGGTTCTCTGTTATCGGTCGTAGAGATTCATCTCTTACCTCCCTTTTCAGATCGACAATATACTCTTATATATACCATTACCTCTACTGATTCTCGTTTCAGTACTGGTTTGGCTTTCTACTACATGTAGATGAGTGTCCTGGGGTAAGTAAGTCTTATTTTCTGTGACACTCTAAGCTATGGTTGGGCACTTTTATATAAAGTTCTAAATATATGTATTCAAACATTTATTTGCCTTGACTCAGGATGTTCAACGTTCCTTATTTCAGACAGTCAGTTTAATATTTGGGATAATGCATATGAATCAATAAATTTTTTTGTTACCTTATAATTTGACTTTTTTCCCTGTGGGCTGTTAGGCTCGCGGGGGCTGAAAATGTTTCATTTTATTGCGTCATTCTTGGCGCAGACTTTTTTGGCGCAAATTTTTTTTTCCTGTTTCCGGCGTCATACGTGTCGCCGGAAGTTGCGTCATTTTTTGACGTTTTTTTTTGCGCCAAAAGTGTCGGCGCTCCGGATGTGGCGTCATTTTTGTCGCCAAAAGCATTTAGGCGCCAAATAATGTGGGCGTCTTTTTTTGGCGCTAAAAAAATATGGGCGTCAGTATTGTCTCCACATTATTTAAGTCTCATTATTTATTGCTTCTGGTTGCTAGAAGCTTGTTCACTGGCATTTTTTCCCATTCCTGAAACTGTCATTTAAGGAATTTGATCAATTTTGCTTTATATGTTGTTTTTTCTATTACATATTGCAAGATGTCCCAGATTGACACTGAGTCAGAAGATACTTCTGGAAAAACGCTGCCTGGTGCTGGATCTACCAAAGTTAAGTGTATCTGCTGTAAACTTGTGGTATCTGTTCCTCCAGCTGTTTTTTGTAATGAATGTCCTGACAAACTTGTTAATGCAGATAATATTTCCTTTAGTAATGTTACATTACCTGTTGCTGTTATGTCAACATCTAATACTCAGAGTGTTCCTGTTAATATAAGAGATTTTGTTTCTAAATCCATTAAGAAGGCTATGTCTGTTATTCCTCCTTCTAGTAAACGTAAAAGGGTTTTTAAAACTTCTCATTTTTCAAATGAATTTTTAAATGAACATCATCATTCTGATTCTGATAATGGTTCTTCTGGTTCAGAGGATTCTGTCTCAGAGGTTGATGCTGATAAATCTTCATATTTATTTTAAATGGAATTTATTCGTTCCTTACTTAAAGAAGTCTTAATTGCATTAGAAATAGAGGATTCTGGTCCTCTTGATACTAAATCTAAACGTTTAAATAAGGTTTTTAAATCTCCTGTAGTTATTCCAGAAGTTTTTCCTGTCCCTGATGCTATTTCTGAAGTAATCTCGAGGGAATGGAATAATTTGGGTAATTCATTTACTCCTTCTAAACGTTTTAAGCAATTATATCCTGTGCCATCTGATAGATTAGAATTTTGGGACAAAATCCCTAAAGTTGATGGGGCTGTCTCTACTCTTGCTAAACGTACTACTATTCCTACGGCAGATAGTTCTTCCTTTAAGGATCCTTTAGATAGGAAGATTGAATCCTTTCTAAGAAAAGCTTATTTATGTTCAGGTAATCTTCTTAGACCTGCTATATCTTTAGCGGATGTTGCTGCAGCTTCAACTTTTTGGTTAGAAGCTTTAGCGCAACAAGTAACAGATCATAATTCTCATAGCATTGTTAATCTTCTTCAACATGCTAATAACTTTATTTGTGATGCCATCTTTGATATCATTAGAGTTGATGTCAGGTATATGTCTCTAGCTATTTTAGCTAGAAGAGCTTTATGGCTTAAAACTTGGAATGCTGATATGTCTTCTAAGTCAACTTTGCTTTCCCTTTCTTTCCAGGGTAATAAATTATTTGGTTCTCAGTTGGATTCTATTATCTCAACTGTTACTGGAGGGAAAGGAACTTTTTCACCACAGGATAAAAGGTCTAAAGGTAAATTTAGGTCTAATAATCGTTTTCGTTCCTTTCGTCACAATAAGGAACAAAAGCCTGATCCTTCACCCACAGGAGCGGTATCAGTTTGGAAACCATCTCCAGTCTGGAATAAATCCAAGCCTTTCAGAAAATCAAAGCCAGCTCCCAAGTCCACATGAAGGTACGGCCCTCATTCCAGCCCAGCTGGTAGGGGGCAGATTACGATTTTTCAAAGAAATTTGGATCAATTCAATTCACAATCTTTGGATTCAAAACATTGTATCAGAAGGGTACAGAATTGGCTTCAAGATAAGGCCTCCTGCAAAGAGATTTTTTCTTTCCCGTGTCCCAGTAAATCCAGCGAAGGCTCAAGCATTTCTGAAATGTGTTTCAGATCTAGAGTTGGCTGGAGTAATTATGCCAGTTCCAGTTCTGGAACAGGGGCTGGGGTTTTATTCAAATCTCTTCATTGTACCAAAGAAGGAGAATTCCTTCAGACCAGTTTTGGATCTAAAAATATTGAATCGTTATGTAAGGATACCAACATTCAAAATGGTAACTATAAGGACTATCCTGCCTTTTTGTTCAGCAAGGGCATTATATGTCCACAATAAATTTACCGGATGCATATCTGCATATTCCGATTCATCCAGATCACTTTCAGTTTCTGAGATTCTCTTTCCTAGACAAGCATTACCAGTTTGTGGCTCTGCCGTTTGGCCTAGCAACAGCTCCAAGAATTTTTACAAAGGTTCTCGGTGCCCTTCTGTCTGTAATCAGAGAACAGGGTATTGTGGTATTTCCTTATTTGGACGATATCTTGGTACTTGCTCAGTCTTCACATTTAGCAGAATCTCATACGAATCGACTTGTGTTGTTTCTTCAAGATCATGGTTGGAGGATCAATTTACCGAAAAGTTCATTGATTCCTCAGACAAAGGTAACCTTTTTAGGTTTCCAGATAGATTCAGCGTCCATGACTCTGTCTTTGACAGACAAGAGACGTCTAAAATTGATCTCAGCTTGTCGAAACCTTCAATCACAATCATTCCCTTCGGTAGCCTTATGCATGGAAATTCTAGGTCTTATGACTGCTGCATCGGACGCGATCCCCTTTGCCCGTTTTCACATGCGACCTCTTCAGCTCTGTATGCTGAACCAGTGGTGCAGGGATTACACAAAGATATCTCAATTAATATCTTTAAACCGATTGTACGACACTCTCTGACGTGGTGGACAGATCACCATCGTTTAGTTCAGGGGGCTTCTTTTGTTCTTCCGACCTGGACTGTAATTTCAACAGATGCAAGTCTGACAGGTTGGGGAGCTGTTTGGGGGTCTCTGACAGCACAAGGGGTTTGGGAATCTCAGGAGGTGAGATCACCAATCAATATTTTGGATCTCCGTGCAATTTTAAGAGCTCTTCAGTCTTGGCCTCTTCTAAAGAGAGAATCGTTCATTTGTTTTCAGACAGACAATGTCACAACTGTGGCATACATCAATCATCAAGGAGGGACTCACAGTCCTCTGGCCATGAAAGAAGTATCTCGAATTCTGGTATGGGCGGAATCCAGCTCCTGTCTAGTTTCTGCGGTTCATATCCCAGGTATAGACAATTGGGAAGCGGATTATCTTAGTCGCCAAACGTTACATCCGGGCGAATGGTCTCTTCACCCAGAGGTATTTCTTCAGATTGTTCAAATGTGGGGACTTCCAGAAATAGATCTGATGGCCTCTCATCTAAACAAGAAACTTCCCAGGTATCTGTCCAGATCCAGGGATCCTCAAGCGGAAGCAGTGGATGCATTGTCACTTCCTTGGAAGTATCATCCTGCCTATATCTTTCCGCCTCTAGTTCTTCTTCCAAGAGTAATCTCCAAGATTCTGAAGGAATGCTCGTTTGTTCTGCTGGTAGCTCCAGCATGGCCTCACAGGTTTTGGTATGTGGATCTTGTCCGGATGGCCTCTTGCCAACCGTGGACTCTTCCGTTAAGACCAGACCTTTTGTCGCAAGGTCCTTTTTTCCATCAGGATCTCAAATCCTTAAATTTAAAGGTATGGAGATTGAACGCTTGATTCTTAGTCAAAGAGGTTTCTCTGACTCTGTGATTAATACTATGTTACAGGCTTGTAAATCCGTATCTAGGGAGATATATTATAGAGTCTGGAAGACTTATATTTCTTGGTGTCTTTCTCATCATTTTTCCTGGCATTCTTTTAGAATTCCGAGAATTTTACAGTTTCTTCAGGATGGTTTGGATAAAGGTTTGTCTGCAAGTTCCTTGAAAGGACAAATCTCTGCTCTTTCTGTTCTTTTTCACAGAAAGATTGCTAATCTTCCTGATATTCATTGTTTTGTACAAGCTTTGGTTCGTATAAAACCTGTCATTAAGTAAATTTCTCCTCCTTGGAGTTTGAATTTGGTTCTGGGGGCTCTTCAAGCTCCTCCGTTTGAACCTATGCATTCATTGGACATTAAATTACTTTCTTGGAAAGTTTTGTTCCTTTTGGCCATCTCTTCTGCCAGAAGAGTTTCTGAATTATCTGCTCTTTCTTGTGAGTCTCCTTTTCTGATTTTTCATCAGGATAAGGCGGTGTTGCGAACTTCTTTTAAATTTTTACCTAAGGTTGTGAATTCTAACAACATTAGTAGAGAAATTGTGGTTCCTTCATTATGTCCTAATCCTAAGAATTCTAAGGAGAAATCATTGCATTCTTTGGATGTAGTTAGAGCTTTGAAATATTATGTTGAAGCTACTAAGAATTTCCGAAAGACTTCTAGTCTATTTGTTATCTTTTCCGGTTCTAGGAAAGGTACAGCAACTTGGTCTTCTTTGCATACTTTTACTAAATTCTACCATTTTGATGTGTTTTCTTCTTCTGAAGCAGTTTTTGGTAGAAAAGTACTTCAGGAAGCTGTTTCAGTTTGATTCTTCTGCTTATAATTTCAGTTTTTTTCATTATAAGATTTAAACTTTATTTTGGGTGTGGATTATTTTCAGCGGAATTGGCTGTCTTTATTTTATCCTTCCCTCTCTAGTGACTCTTGCGTAGAAGATCCACATCCTTGGGTAGTCATTATCCCATACGTTACTAGCTCATGGACTCTTGCTAATTATATGAAAGAAAACATAATTTATGTAAGAACTTACCTGATAAATTCATTTCTTTCATATTAGCAAGAGTCCATGAGGCCCACCCTTTTTTTGTGGTGGTTATGATTTTTTTGTATAAAGCACAATTATTCCAATTCCTTATTTTTTATGCTTTCTCACTTTTTTTCTTATCACCCCACTTCTTGGCTATGCGTTAAACTGATTTGTGGGTGTGGTGAGGGGTGTATTTATAGGCATTTTGAGGTTTGGGAAACTTTGCCCCTCCTGGTAGGAATGTATATCCCATACGTCACTAGCTCATGGACTCTTGCTAATATGAAAGAAATGAATTTATCAGGTAAGTTCTTACATAAATTATGTTTTTCTATGGCAACCATCTGTGTACTTTGCTACCGTCACTAGTCACTACCGTCACTAGTGTGTGCATATTGGTTTGATGCGTTGTATAAGGTTATTAGTCAGTATTTTCCCTGGATAAGATCCAGAACAGGATAAAACTTTCAATTGACTAATTCCTTTATTTCAATTTCTTCTTTTCCAGTTACACACTGGGAGCATAGGTGATGCTGTTCCGGCTCTTGGCACCTTCTGGTTAAAGCCTTGTTTTATGGAATATGTTCTAAGACCAAGATTTTGGTGAACACATAATCTGCTGTTGAATCACAGACAGCATGGGGACTAGGCCCCGGTCCGGGATTGATCTTGTAGGGGGCTTACTTTCTGTCTTCGCGCAAGTGTGGTTTCGTGCTCAAATGTTTTCCTCTCAGAGGCTGTTTCTGATTTCAAGATTGTCTGAAGATCAGACAAAGGATGAGACGCCCTTACACTGCGTAGGAGTTCTCTCAGGCCTGGGATTGTTCCAGTTCTATTGGAGTTACTGGTCGGGTTGTGTTTTCTGAAAAAAGGGGATTTTTCAGACCAGTCTTTAGGAAGGGTTCTGTCTTTCAAGATGGAAACTATTAAATTGTTCCATTTCTTCCTTGATCCTAGAGGGTCAATTTATGTCAAGGGTGGATTGAAGGTTAAGTACCTTCATGTGTTGTTCACGAGAATCGTCTCAAGTTTCTGGACAAACTCTTCCTTCCACAGTGCCGAGTTCTTACGGAGACTCTGGGATCGCTGTTGGCAGTGCTTCAGTTATGGGGCATTACAATGGCGCCCTATCTGTCTAATATCCTAGTCCAGGTGTTATCTTTACAGTAAGCAAGATTACACGGACACGGTGTTATACTTCCCGTGAGCTCACGGGTGGAAGGTGTCTTTGGAAAAAAATTTCCTTAGTTCCAAGCACAAGGGTAGCTTTCTTGGGAATCAGGTTGCATTCCATATCATTAATGATTTTCTGACTACGGTCAGGCAATCTGGGTCTATCTATACTGGTTTAGTCCTTCAGTCCACTTTCGGCCTTTGGTGGCTCTGTCTATAGAGGTATTCGGACTGCTGGTGACAGCAGTGGACATTAGCCGGACTGATGGCTTAGCATGCTACGGCAGTGTGACCAAGTTCTGTAACGACTTTAGGGTTGCTGGTTCCATCCCCGGTGAGGTTCATTCAACTTTCTTCCTTCTAAGGTTGATAGAATTTCAAGTGACACAAGGCGCTGTTCAGTCCGTTTGTTCGTTCGGCTTCAGACCTATACAGTTATACTTCCTCAGGCAATGGAACGGAGACTATGCAAACTTGGCTCCTCATATAATTCTTTTTTTCTATGATGGTTGTCTCTGGTTTATCTATTCCAGGGTGCATGATTTACCAGAGTGTGGACTCAAGCGGAATCTGTTCTTTTTCTAGACTTCCTGCAGCTGAGAGCGAGCTTCTTGGCTCTTCTGTTCTGGCCTCTGTTGGCTTCAGACCAGTTTCCTTGTTGCTATCTGTCGGCAATCCATGTCCCAGGGGTGGACACTTGGGACTTGGATTTTCTGAGTAGACAGGCTTTTTATTTGGGAGAGTGGGGACTCCATCTGGGAGTTTTCTCCACCCTGATTTTTAAATTGGGTCGGCCGGAGTTCAGTCTCTTGGCGTCTCGTCAGGCTGCCTGGCTTTTGGGTCCAGGGCGCCCAGTCCGGGATGATAACTGCCTGGGCAGTTCTTTGTTTTTTTGGCCTAGATACTCTATTCCCCCGTTTGCGCTTCTTTGCTGGGCTAATCCAATACGGGGAGGCTTCAGTGATCCTCCTCGTTTCTAAGTGGCTTTGCAGGATTTGGTATGCCGGTCTGGTGAGCATGTCATCTCTGCAACCTTGGGCATTTCTGTTGCAGAAGGACCTTTTATTCAGGGTCCCTTATTCCACCCAAGCCTAGTTTTTTCTAAAAGCTGATTGCTTGGAGATTGGATGCTTGATCCTATACTAGCAAGTTTTTCTTTGGTTCAGTCTTAAAATGCCTTAATTCAGGCAGGTAAGCCTGTACATAGGAAGATTATCCATAACGATAGGGCATGACTGTCTTTATTGGTGTGAACCCAAGAGTTACTCATGAAGTAGAGTTAGGATTCCGAGCATTTTGTATTTTCTCCAAGACGGCTCGGAGCTGGGTTTTTCAGCGGATTCCCTAAAAGGGTAAGGTCTCTACTTTATCTACTTTGTTACATCAGCGTCTGGCAGATGTCCCAGATGTACGATCTTTTTGTTAGGCTCTGATTAGAGTCAGGACTGTGCTTCAACCAATTGCTCCTCCTTGGAGTTTTAATTTGGTTTTTAGAGTTCTTCAAAAGGGTTCCGTTTGACCCTATGCATTCCATAGATAGAAAGTTCTTATCTTGGAAAGTTGTTTTTTTTTTGGTTGCTATTTCTTCTGATTCAAAGTGTATCTGAGTTTTCGGTATTACACTATGATTCTCCTTATCTTATTTTCTATACGGATAAGGTGGCGTTACATACTACACCTGGTTTTCTTACTCAGGTTGTTTCAAACAAGAATATTAGTCAGTAGAATGTTGTTCCTTCTTTGTGTTCTAATATTTCTTCTAATTTAGACGTAGTCCGTGCGTGACAGTTTTACTTACAAGCGACTACGGATTTACGTCTACTTGTTTTTTCCAGATTTTAACAAATTTGATGCTTTTGTCTCGACTGAGGCTTCCGTTTGGGTTCCCTGTCTTGTCCCTCCCGTTTCATCCGTGTACTTATAGCTTTGGTATTGTATCCCACAAGTAAGGATAAAATCCGTGGACTCATCGTATCTTGTAAAAGAAAAGGAAATTTATGCTTACCTGATAAATTTGTTTCTTTTACGATACGATGAGTCCACGGCCCACCCTGTTTTTATGAGACAGGTCTTTATTTTTGTTAAACTTCAGTCACATCTGCACCTTGGCTTTTCCTTTCTCTTCCTAACTTCAGTCGAATGACTGGAGTAGGAGGGAAGGGAGGAGCTATATATACAGCTCTGCTGTGGTGCTCTTTGCCTCCTCCTGCTGACCAGGAGGCGTAATCCCACAAGTAAGGATGAAATCTGTGGACTCATTGTATCGTAAAAGAAACAAATTTATCAGGTAAGCATAAATTTCCTTTTCTCTTGTAAGGTGTATCCAGTCCACGGATCATCCATTACTTGTGGGATATTCTCATTCCCAACAGGAAGTTGCAAGAGGACACCCACAGCAGAGCTGTAATATAGCTCCTCCCCTAACTGTCATAGCCAGTCATTCTCTTGCAACTCTCAACAAGCTAGGACGTTGTAGGAGAGAGTGGTTAAATACAGCTAGTTTATTTTCTTCAATCAAAAGTTTATTTTTAAATAGTACCGGAGTTGTGCTATTTTATCTCAGGCAGTAAATAGAAGAAGAATCTGCCTGAGGTTTCTATGATCTTAGCAGATTGTAACTAAGATCCATTGCTATTCTCACATATGTCTGAGGGGATTACACAGATGAGGTAACTTCAGCGAGAGAATGGCGTGCAGTTTATTCTGCTATCAGGTATGTGCAGTTATAATTTTTTCTAGAGATGGAAAACACTAGAAAATGCTGCTGATACCGGATTAATGTAAGTTAAGCCTGAATACAGTGATTTAATAACGACTGGTATCATGCTTACTCCCAGGGGTAATACCCTTATGATATTTACAATATAAAACGTTTGCTGGCATGTTTAATCTTTTTTATATATGCTTTGGTGATAAAACTTTATTGGGGCCTAGTTTTTTCCACATGGCTGGCTTAAATTTTGACTAGAAACAATTTCCACTGTTGTAGTATAAAAGTTACAGTTGGTGCAGTTAAAATTACAAACTGTGACATCCAGCTTCCCTCAAAGGCCCTCTGAATGCTATAGGACATCTCTAAAGGGCCCAAAAGCTTTCCAAAGTCGTTTATTGGGGACGGTAGGGCCACAGCTTGCTGTGGCAGTTGGTTGTGACTGTTAAAAAAACGTCTATTTCGTTTTTTTTTTATCCGTTTTTTGAACTAAGGGGTTAATCATCCATTTGCAAGTGGGTGCAATGCTCTGTTAGCCTATTTTACACACTGTAAAAATTTCGTTTGATTTACTGCATTTTTTCACTGTTTTTCAAATTCTGACAAAATTTGTTTCTCTTAAAGGCACAGTACCGTTTTTTATATTTGCTTGTTAACTTGATTTAAAGTGTTTTCCAAGCTTGCTAGTCTCATTGATATTCTGTATAAACATGTCTGACATAGAAGAAACTCCTTGTTTATTATGTTTAAAAGCCATGGTGGAACCCCCTCTTAGAATGTGTACCAAATGTACTGATTTCATTTTATGCAATAAAGATCATTTTCTGTCTTTAAAAAATGTATCACCAGAGGAATCTGACGAGGGGGAAGTTATGCCGACTAACTTTCCCCACGTGTCAGACCCTTTGACTCCCGCTTAAGGGACTCACGCTCAAATGGCGCCAAGTACATCTAGGGCGCCCATAGCGTTTACTTTACAAGACATGGCGGCAGTCATGGATAATACACTGTCTGCGGTATTAGCCAGACTACCTGAACTTAGAGGTAAGCAAGATAGCTCTGGGGTGAGACAAAATGCAGAGCATACTGACGCTTTAAGAACCATGTCTGATACTGCCTCACAATATGCAGAAGCTGAGGAAAGAGAGCTTCAGTCAGTGGGTGATGTTAATGACTCAGGAAAGATACCTGATTCTAATATTTATACATTTAAATTTATGCTTGAACACCTCCGCGTGTTGCTTAGGGAGGTTTTAGCTGCTCTGAATGACTGTGATACCATTACAGTGCCAGAGAAATTGTGTAGACTGGATAAATACTTTGCAGTGCCGGTGTGTACTGATGTTTTTCCAAATACCTAAAAGGTTTACAGAAATTATTAATAAGGAATGGGATAGACCAGGTGTGCCGTTCTCTTCCCCTCCTATTTTTAGAAAAATGTTTCCAATAGACGCCACCACATGGGACTTATGGCAGACAGTCCCTAAGGTGGAGGGAGCAGTTTCTACTCTAGTAAAGCGTACTACTATCCCTGTCGAGGGCAGTTGCGCTTTTTTTTTTTTTTAGATCCAATGGATAAAAAATTAGAGGTTACCTTAAGAAAATATTTATTCAACAAGGTTTTATCCTACAGCCCCTTGCATGCATTGCCCCTGTCACTGCTGCTGCGGCGTACTGGTTTGAGTCTATGGAAGAGGCTTTACAGGTAGCGACTCCATTGGATGACATACTTGGCAAACTTAGAGCACTTAAGCTAGCCAATTCTTTTATTCTGATGCCATTGTTCATTTGACTAAACTAACAGCTAAGAATTCTGGTTTTGCTATACAGGCGCGCAGAGCGCTATGGCTTAGATCATGGTCAGCTGACGTGACTTCAAAATCTAAGCTACTAACATTCCCTTCAAGGGGCAGACCCTATTCGGGCCTGGTTGAAGGAGATTATTGCTGATATCACTGGAGGAAAAGGTCATGCCCTTCCTCAGGACAGGTCCAAATCTAGGGCCAAACAGTCTAATTTTCGTGCCTTTCAAAACTTCAAGGCAGGGGCGGCATCAACTTCCTCTAATAATAAACAAGAGGGAACTTTTGCTCAATCCAAGACGGTCTGGAGACCAAACCTGACATGGAAAAAGGTAAGCAGATAAAAAAGCCTGCTGCTGTCTCTAAGACAGCATGAAGGAACGGCCCCCTATCCGGGAACGGATCTAGTAGGGGGCAGACTTTCACTCTTTGCCCAGGCGTGGGCAAGAGATGTTCAGGATCCCTGGGCGTTGGAAATTATATCCCAGGGATATCTTCTGGACTTCAAAGCTTCCCCCCCAAAAGGGAGATTTCACCTTTCACAATTATCTGCACACCAGATAAAGAGAGAGGCATTCTTACACTGTGTACGAGTCCTCCTAGTTATGGGAGTGATCCATCCAGTTCCAAAGGAGGAACAGGGACAGGGTTTTTACTCAAATCTGTTTGTGGTTCCCAAAAAAGAGGGAACCTTCAGACCAATTTTGGATCTAAAGATCTTAAACAAATTCCTCAAAGTTCCGTCGTTCAAGATGGAAACTATTCGTACCATCCTACCACTGATCCAGGAGGGTCAATATATGACTACAGTGGATCTAAAGGATGCTTATCTTCACATTCCGATACACAAAGATCATCATCGGTTTCTCAGGTTTGCCTTTTAAGACAGGCATTACCAGTTGTAGCTCTTCCCTTGGGATTAGCTACAGCCCCAAGAATCTTTACAAAGGTTCTAGGGTCACTTATGGCGGTCCTAAGGCCGCGGGGCATAGCAGTAGCCCCTTATTTAGACGACATCCTGATACAGGCGTCAAACTTCCAAATTGCCAAGTCTCATACGGACGTAGTACTGGCATTTCTGTGGTCGCATGGGTGGAAAGTGAACGAGGAAAAGAGTTCTCTATCCCCACTCACAAGAGTTTCCTTTCTAGGGACTCTGATAGATTCTGTAGAAATGAAAATTCACCTGACGGAGTCCAGGTTATCAAAGCTTCTAAATTCCTGCCAGGTTCTTCATTCCATTCCGCGCCCTTCGGTGGTTCAGTGTATGGAAGTAATCGGCTTAATGGTAGCGGCAATGGACATAGTGCCGTTTGCACGCTTACATCTCAGACCGCTGCAACTATGCATGCTCAGTCAGTGGAGCGGGGATTACACAGATTTGTCCCCTCAACTGAATCTGGACCAAGAGACCAGGGATTCTCTTCTCTGGTGGCTATCTCGGGTCCATCTGTCCAAAGGTATGACCTTTCGCAGGCCAGATTGGACAATTGTTACGACAGATGCCAGCCTTCTAGGTTGGGGTGCAGTCTGGAACTCCCTGAAGGCTCAGGGATCGTGGACTCAGGAGGAGTCTCTCCTTCCATTAAATATTCTGGAACTAAGAGCGATATTCAAGGCTCTTCAGGCTTGGCCTCAGTTAGCAACTCTGAGGTACATCAGATTTCAGTCGGACAACATCACGACTGTAGCTTACATCAACCATCAAGGGGGAACGAGAAGTTCCCTAGAGATGTTAGAAGTTTAAAAAATAATTCGCTGGACAGAGATTCACTCTTGCCACCTATCAGCTATCCATATCCCAGGTGTAGAGCACTGGGAGGCGGATTTTCTAAGTCGTCAGACTTTTCATCCGGGAGAGTGGGAACTCCATCCGGAGGCATTTGCACAACTGATTCATCGTTGGGGCAAACCAGAACTGGATCTCATGGCGTCTCGCCAGAACGCCAAGCTTCCGTGTTACGGATCCAGGTACAGGGATCCCAAGGCGACACTGATAGATGCTCTAGCAGCGCCCTGGTCTTTCAATCTGGCTTATGTATTTCCACCGTTTCCTTTGCTCCCTCGACTGATTGCCAAGATCAAGCAGGAGAGAGCATCAGTGATTCTTATAGCACCTGCGTGGCCACGCAGGACCTGGTATGCAGATCTAGTGGACATGTCAACCTTTCCACCATGGTCTCTGCCTCTGAAACAGGACCTTCTACTTCAGGGTCCTTTCAACCATCCAAATCTAATTTCTCTGAGGCTGACTGCCTGGAGATTGAACGCTTGATTTTATCAAAGCGTGGCTTCTCCGAGTCAGTTATTGATACCTTAAGACAGGCACGAAAGCCTGTCACCAGGAAAATTTACCATAAGGTATGGCATAGATATCTTTATTGGTGTGAATCCAAGGGTTACTCATGGAGTAAGGTCAGGATTGCTAGGATATTATCTTTTCTCCAAGAAGGTTTGGAAAAAAGGATTGTCAGCTAGTTAAGCATCTGGCAGATGTTCCAGACGTTCAGGCATTTTGTCAGGCTTTAGTTTGAATCAAGCCTGTGTTTAAACCTGTTGCTCCACCATGGAGCTTAAACTTGGTTCTTAAGGTTCTTCAAGGAGTTCCGTTTGAACCTCTTCATTCCATAGATATCAAGCTTTTATCTTGGAAAGTTCTTTTTTTGGTAGCTATTTCCTCGGCTCGTAGAGTCTCTGAGCTATCTGCCTTACAATGTGATTCTCCTTATCTGATTTTTCATATGGATAAGGTAGTCCTGCGTACCAAACCTGGGTTCTTACCTAAGGTGGTATCTAACAAGAATATCAATCAAGAGATTGTTGTTCCATCCTTGTGTTACACAATTTGGACGTGGTCCGTGCTTTAAAGTTTTACTTACAAGCTACTAAAGATTTTCGTCAAACATCTGCTTTGTTTGTTGTCTACTCTGGACAGAGGAGAGGTCAAAAGGCTTCGGCAACCTCTTTTTCTTTTTGACTAAGAAGCTTAATCCGCTTAGCCTATGAGACTGCTGGACAGCAACCTCCTGAAAGGATTACAGCTCATTCCACTAGAGCTGTGGCTTCCACTTGGGCCTTTAAAAATGAGGCTTCTTTTGATCAGATTTGCAAGGCGACGACTTGGTCTTCGCTTCATATTTTTTCAAAATTTTACAAATTTGATACTTTTGCTTCTTCGGAGGCTATATTTGGGAGAAAGGTTTTACGGGCAGTGGTTCCTTCCATTTAAGTTCCTGCCTTGTCCCTCCCTTCATCCGTGTACTTTAGCTTTGGTATTGGTATCCCACAAGTAATGGATGATCCGTGGACTGGATACACCTTACAAGAGAAAACACAATTTATGCTTACCTGATAAATTTATTTCTCTTGTGGTGTATCCAGTCCACGGCCCGCCCTGTCAGGTAATTTTTAAATTTAAACTACAGTAACCACTGCACCCTATGGTTCCTCCTTTCTCGGCTTGTTTTCGGTCGAATGACTGGCTATGACAGTTAGGGGAGGAGCTATATTACAGCTCTGCTGTGGGTGTCCTCTTGCAACTTCCTGTTGGGAATAAGAATATCCCACAAGTAATGGATGATCCGTGGACTGGATACACCACAAGAGAAATAAATTTATCAGGTAAGCATAAATTGTGTTTTTTAAAGTAGTGCCAGAGTGTGCTGCTTTGTTCTAGGGTGTAGCCGTAGTCCATACCAGTCTCTTCAGTAGAGCTTTTGGTGGCTTTAGAGCAATGGGAACTTGTGGGACATATTTCTCACTGTGCCTCCCATGTAATTGTTTGCTATCCTTACCAAGAAAATCTGAGGGATATTACTCAGAACTTTCGTTTTAATTTACAGGTCCATGTGAGGGAGAGGACCTCGCAAACCTGGGAACTGCCTTACTGTCCGGCAGGAGATAATGAGGTAAGTGCTAACTTTATTCTGGGGGTGAAGTAAGGAGACTCAGAAGCAAGTTGGGCACTTTATTTGTATTATTCCTCATTGGATTTAGCCTTATTATCAGAGGCTTACAGGTAGATTCCCTCAGAGTTTTAGGGAACCCTTTAGGACAGTTAAACACAGGCACTGGGGCTTGATGTATGGGACTTGTGAGATTGCCATTCAGTCATATCGAAGCCATCACTACGGAGCTATACTTCAGATAAGCTCAGTGTGAGGCAATACATGTGACTTGTATAATTATCTCCCGTCGGTTTAATAATAGCCGACCGGGAGATCTCATATTGACACAATTGTTGATTTGCCATAATCGTTGAGCAATATTTCTGAATTAGCTCAGTGTGAGGCAATACATGGGACTTACGTTCTTATTTCCCGGCGGTTTAATAATCGCCGACCGGGAGATCTCTTATGGCCACAATTCATGTGCTTTGCTTGAACGAGCTCAGTGTAAAAACGGGTTTGATGCACAGTTTGTTTAGCCTTGTAAAGCGACTGCATGAGTCCACGTTGGGTTCAGTCCGTTATACTCCTGAGGACCATTTTTCTAAATAAGATATGATGGCGACCGGGAGAGGATTATGTTAACGCCCACGATGGGTGGAGTTATGTGTGGCGCCAATTTAGTGCGCACCACTTTGTTTATTCTTCCTGGTATCGGAAGATTTAGTGGAGAGTGTTTCTCTCGTTAAGGTGACAGTATTGCACTGGACAGTGTTCAAAAAGGGTTTTAGTCCGCAATATCTAACCTTTTTTCTGCAGAAATAAAAAGTTGGAGTTTAAAATTAAGAGACAGTAACTTTTTTGGGGGGTTACTGTTATTAAATGAATTTCAGCTGTTTATTGCTTAATTCAGCCCTGTATCTTAAAATGGAACAAGTGCACACATGAAATAAAGTTACTTTTAAAACTTAGAGACAGTAACGTTTTTTTGGGGTTCCTTTTATTAAATGCATTTCAGCTGTTTATTGCTTAATTCAGCCTTGTACTTAAAATGGAACAAGTGCACACATAAAATAAAGTTATGTTTAAAATTTAAAGAGACAGTAATGTTTTTTTATGTGTCAATTTTTATTAAAAGATTACACTCTTTTTCTGAACCTTCTCCTTTTAAGGCGTTTGCTGTTTAGGAGTCTGTTGCCAATGATCACTTTATGCCACAAATTTCTCCTATAGTGCCCACAAAATGTTATGACCCACATACAGTGCCCTGCGCTTTTTCGCACACTCCGTCTGGAGTTATCATGCATTATGTTTTTCCCACATGGAGGAAAAAATTATTAGAGGAGTTATTTTCAATCATTTAAGGCGATGGATTCAGTAGTTGCTATTCCGAATGGTTCTTCCCTGTTAGAGGAAGATACTTCGGCATTATATGAGAGAAAATTCTCAGTCTCAGATGACGACTAATATCTTTATTTGATCCCGAGGTTGTTTTTCTTTCAGTTCTTTAGCTTTAACACCTCCATTTAGTAGCTTAGGAGGTTTTAGAAACCCTGGACAACTCCGACACTACTGGTGTAATCTATCCTAGTGCGTCCAGTAAGTTATAAGGAATGGAAAAGACGCATTCCCTATATTTAAAGAGATGTTTCACAGCCGACTCAGCTAAGGAGGCTGGGCAAACATTCCCTAGGGTGGAAGGAGTAGTTTCCAGTTTAGCTAAGAGAACTACTATGCCACTAGAGGATAATTGGATTTTTCAAAGGTCCTATGGACGAAAATTAGAATAGGGATATACACCAGGGCTTACAATGGCATCCAGCTGTGTACTTTACTACTGTCACTAGTGTGACGGCATATTGGTTTGATGTGTTGTCTGATGCTTTTAAGTCAGAACCTCCCCTGGATAAAATCCAGGATAGGATAAAGGTTTTCAAATTGGCTAATTCCTTTATTTCAAATTCTTCCCTTCAAATTGTTAGAATGGGAGCATAGGTTTCTCTGTTCCAGCTCACAGAGAAATCCAGGATGGGATAAAGGTTTTCAAATTGGCTAATTCCTTTATTTCAAATTCTTTCCTTCAAATTGTCAGACTGGGAGCATAGGTTTCTTTGTTCCAGCTCACAGAGCCTTATGGTTAGAGTCTTGTTCTACGGATGTATGCTCTAAGTCTAAGCTTTTAAGGATTCATTACAAGGGGAAGACCTTGTTGGAATCTGGCTTGACGGAAATAATATCCTTTGAAATTTAAAAAAAAAAAAAGATCCATATAGCCTTCTGTTGAATCAAAGACAGCATGAAGGACATGCCCCCGATCCAGGATCGGATCTTGTAGGGGGCAGAATTTCAGTCTTCGTTCAGGCTTGGGTTCGGGATGTTCAGATTCCCTGGGCAATAGAAAATAGTGTCCCAGGGATTCAAATTGGAGTTCAAGAGTTTTCCTCCCAGAGGTAGGTTTCTGCTTTCAAGATTATCTGCAGATCAGACAAATGGAGAAGCGTTCTTACACTGCGTAAGAGACATCTCAGACCTGGGAATGTTTTTCCACAAAAGAGAGGGAACCTTCAGAGTTCCCATACAGGTACTGGGTCTGTTTTTTTTTTTATACCAATCGGTTTGTGATTCCCATAAAAGAGGGAACCTTCAGTCCACTTTTTAGATCTCAAGAGTCTAAACAGATTTTCTTGGTGTACCATTCTTCCCTTGATCCAAGAGGGTCAATTTATGACAATTTAAAGGACGCGTACCTTCATGTGCCATTCAAAAGTTGGACAAATGCTTCCAGTTTGTGGTTCTTTTCAGTCTTGCCTCAGCCCTCAGAGTTTTCACGAAAGCTCTGGGAGGGCTGTTGGCGGTGCTTCAGTTACGGGGCATTGCAGTGGCGTCCTATCTGGATAACATTTCTAGTCCAGGCGCCATCCTTACAGCTAGCAAGATTTCACACAGACTTGGTGTTATCCTTCCCGTGGTCTTACGGGTGGAAGGTAAATTTGGAAAAGAGTTCCTTAGTCCCATGCACAAAGGTAATTTTCTTGGGAATCATTATAGATTACATATTAATTAAGATTCTTCTGACAGAATGTCAGGAAATCGGAGATTATCGATACTTGTTTAGCCATTCAGTCCACTCCTCGGCCTTCAGTGGCTCAGTGCATGGAGGTAATTGGACTGATGGTGGCGGCAATGGTCGTCATCCCATTTGCTCGGTTCCATCTCAGACCTCTGCAGTTAAGCATGCTCAGGCAATGGATCAAAGATTATACAGTTTTGTCTCCTCGAATACTACTGGAACAGGAGACAAGGGATTCTCTTCAATGGTGGTTGTCTCTGGATTATCTCTCCCAGGGAACCTGCTTTCGCAGACCATCTTGGGTATTTGTGACAACAGACGCCAGCCTTCTAGGGTGGGGAGCAGTCTGGGGCTTTGGACTCAGACAGAGTCTTTTCTTCCTATAAACATTCTGGAGCTGAGCACGATCTACCATGTTCTTCTGGCCTGGCCTCAGTTAGCCTCGGTCCAGTTTATCAGGTTCCAGTTGAACAAAATGACGTCAGTTATTTACATCAATCATCAGGGAGGAACAAGGAGTTCCTTAGCAATGACAGAGGTATCCAAAATAATTCAGTGGGGGGGGGGGGCATTCTTGCTGCCTGTTGGCGAGATATATTCTAGGGGTGGATCATTTGGGAGGCAGATTAGTCCTTTCATCCAGGGGAGTGGGAACCCCATCCGGAAGTGTTCTCCAGCTTTTTCCTCCGTTTGTTCTTCTTCCTCGGGCCATTGCTCGAATCCAGCAGGAGAGGGCTTCGGTGACCCTCATAACACCGACTTCGCCTTGTAGGATTTGGTATGCATATCTGGTGGACATGTCATCTCTGCCATCTTGGAGTCTTCCGTTGAGGAAGGACCTGCTAATTCACTGGCTCCCCCTTCACCCAAATCTAGTTTATCTGAACCTGACTGCTTGGAAATTGAACACTTATTATCCAAGCGGGGTTTTTCTGACCCGGTCATTGTGACCATGATTCACGCTCGAAAACCTGTTATTAGTCAAATTTATCATAGGATATGGTGTAAATATCTATTGCTGTGAGTCCATGGACTACTCATGGAGTAGATAGGATTCCTAGAATTTTGTCTTTTCTCTAAGATGGTTTGGAGGAAGATTTATCATCAAGTTCCCTAAAGGGTAAAACCCTGTCTTTTCTTTTTTGTTACACAAACGTCTGGTAGATGTCTCAGATGTACAAACATTTTGTCAGGTCTTGATCAGGATCATGCCTGTGTTCATACCAGTTATTCCTCCATGGAGTCTGCATTTAGTTTTCAGAGTTCTTGAAGGGGCTCCGTTTGAGCCTATTCTTTCCTTTGGATATTGAGTTGTTATCTTGGAAAGTTTTATTTCTTGTTGCTATTTCTTCTGTTCGGAGAGTGTCAGAGCTCTCGGCATTTCGGTATGAGTCTCCTTATCTTATTTCCATTTAGATAAGGTAGTTTTACGTACTAAATTTGGATTTCTTCCTAAGGTTGTTTCTGATCGGAACATTAATCAGGAGATTGTTGTTTTTTTCTTGTGTCCTAATCCTTTTTCTCAGAAGGAAAGACTTCTGTTCAATTTGGACGTGGCCCGTGCTTTACAGTTTTACCTGCAGGCGACTAAGGACTGTCGTCAGTCTTTTTTGTTTGTGGTTTTCTCAGGAAAACGCAAGGGACAGAAAGCTATGGCTTCTTCTCTTTCTTTTTGGCTGAAGAGTATCTTACATTTTGCATACAAGACTGCTGGACAGCAGCCTTCAGAGAGAGTTACGGCTCATTCCATGAGGGCTGTTGCTTCACATGGGCGTTTAAAAATGAAGCTTTTGTGGAACAGATTTGCAAGGCTGCAACTTGGTCCTCTTTTCACACTTTTTCAAAGTTTTACTAGTTTGACACTTTTGCCTCGGCTGAGGCGCTTTTGGGAGAAAGGTTCTTCAAGCAGTGGTGCCTTCTGTTTAGGTTCCCTGTCTTGTCCCTCCCGTATCTTCTGTGTACTCTAGCTTGGGTATTGAATCCCATTAGTAATTAAGATGATCTGTGGACTCATCATGTCTTAAAAAAAAAGAAAATTTATGCTTACCTGATAAATTTATTTCTTTTTTGACACGATGAGTCCACGGCCCGCCCTGTTCTTGTAAGACAGGTTGTGGGTTATAGTAAACTTGAGCCATCTCTGCACCTTGGCTTTTCCTTTCTCTTCCTAACTTTGGGTGAATGACTGGAGTGGGAGGGAAGGGAGGAGCAATTTAACAGCTCTGCTGTGGTGCTCTTTGCCGCCTCCTGCTGACCAAGAGGTGAATATCCCATTAGTAATTAAGATGATCCGTGGACTCATTGTGTCAAAAATGAAATAAATTTATCAGGTAAGCATACATTTTCTTTTATCTGTAGCCTTCCAGTGTAGTTCAGTCAGGTTCTCAGTGACTACCTTTTTACAGCAAAGTAATATGTAGCAAATTCAAAGTTCTTTAAATACTCTCCAGTTTCTCATAATATATTTTCCCTCTCTGGGGCGTTATATAGCAATTATAATAATTAAAGTGGTAGAAAGTTTATAATAAAAATGAAATTTGCATAGGTGCATTTCAAATTGAAATAGAAGCATTTTTTGCAATATACTTCCATTAGCCAAAGTGTTGTTAAAAAAAAAAAAAAAAGTTATTGTTTTTCTTCAGCATATGCACATTATTTAAACACATCTTCCCAGAGGGTCCGCAATAGCTTGTATAACACATTATTTCTTCAGAAGCAATACACACCACTGCAAACTCTCTTGAGCATGCGTAATGTTTAAATACTGGTTCACAGGCCCTCACCGTATATGTGCATATGCCGCTAAAAACAGTAATAACTTTTACTAGATGCATTTTTGCTAATGGAATTATATTGCAAAAATGCTAATATTTCAAATTGAAATGCATTCATGGACATTTTAATTTTGACCTTTCCATCCCTTTAAAGTGAAGGTAAACTTTGATGAATGAAAGCCTGTTTTTTAAAAAATACTATTAAAAACAGGGGCACTTTCATTCATCAAAGTTTAGAAAGCAGCCGTTTTGTTTAAAAACTTACCTTTGTTCTTTTCACAGCCAGAGCAGCTTCCCCCACCTGGAGATCCTCTCTAAACACATCAGCAATGACTAATCCGGCTTCATCCAATCACGGCTTTCCCCCCAGGGGAGTCATTGCCTGAGGCCATGCCGTGATTGGAGGAAGCCGGATTAGTCATTGCTGATGTGTGAAGAGAGGATCTCCGGGTGGGGGAAGCTGGTCTGGCTGTGAAAAGAACAAAGGTAAGTTTTTAAACAAAACAGTTGCTTTCTAAACTTTGATGAATGAAAGTGCCCCTGTTTTTATAAGTATTTTTAAAAACCGGAATTTCATTCATCAAAGTTTACCTTCACTTTAATTGCTATACTTCTATGTAAATATAACGCACTATTATTTTTATATATATATATATATATATATATATATATATATATATATATATATATATATATATATATATATATATATATATATATATATGTGTGTGTGTATTGAGTTGTATTTCATACAGATGGTGAGAGCCCACAATCCATTACTCCTTGGAATTAATCTTCCCTACCACTAGGAGGAGGCAAAGATTCCCAAACTCCAAGAACTCTATAAAACCCCTCCCACATCACCAGTACCTCAGTTATGTCTTTGCCTACGCTGGAGGTGATTGAAGAATGATGATGTGCATTTGATTCTTCAGAGAGAGGGGTTCTCGGATCGAGTTTCCCTTCAGAGTACAAGTTGCTTGTCGGAGGGATGTATTTGGAGTATTGGAAGTGACAAAAATTTCTCCAGTGGGGATTTACTTACAAGCCTTGCCATGGGGGTCTCATGGACTTGTCCTTTGCCTCTGCCTGTTGATTTGTCTGTTTACTCCTATTGCAAATCCTTTTTACTGACATATTTTTATTTAATTTATGTTAAAGCATATTCATTCTCTTTTTTTAAGGAATTTTTTGCTTTCTTACTTACTTTAGAGGTTACATGATACTATAGTTGATGGAAATACACCAGTTAAATGTTGTATACTGTTTAATTCCTTGGTGTGTTGCTTCTCCCTGTTGCAGTTTCTGAGAGTATATCCAGAAATTGGTCTGTCAGGTATTCCTTTTATTACTTCTCAAGATTAACAAATTTGTTAAGAACTTTCAGATCTCTTCTGATCTAGAAACTTTGAGAATGTTTCTCACGTTCCTACTTTTCAAAATGGCAACCATTTAGGCTTTTTTATGTGAGGTCAGTTTATGTTCTCAATAGATTTTAAGGATGCTTGCCTTTCTGTTCTTATTTCTACTAACGTCATTGGTTTTTGAGATTTGGTTTTTTTTTGGATATGCTTTTTCGATTTGTTGCTCTTCCGTTTGACCTGGCAACAGCTCTCAGAATATTCTCTAAAGTTCTGGATATCCTCTTACCTTTAATCAGTTATCAGGGTAATTGCATATTTCCATTCTGCAGTATTTCTCTTCTGCAGACTGTTGTTGTTTCTTTAACAACATAGTTGGAAAGTCATTTTTCAAAACAGTTTACTGGTTCCTCAGATAATGGTTGCTTTTCTGAGGGTTTTATAAATTCGGTTTCTATGAGACTTTCTCTGGCAGAGCAAAGACGGTGGAACCTGGGGTTTCCCTGTTAGAGCCTTCAGTCTCTGTTTTTTTTTTTCTTTAGTTGCTATTTGCATGGAGATGTCAAGTTTCATGTTTTTGGCCTTGGTTGCAATTCCGTTTGCTTGCTTCCATATGAGTCCTCTTCAGCTTTGTATCTTTTTCCAATGATACAGGGACCTGTCTCAGTTGTTTTTGATGACCCATTTACATTATAGAACACATTTGTTTCTGTCTTGGTAGATGAGCTATCAGCTCTTTATGCAGGGGGCTTCTTTTGTCTGTAATCTCTACAAACGCAAGTTTTTCTTTTTCCAGGATGGGGGCCGTCTGGGGGTCTCAGAAGTTATAAGGAGTTTGGTTTCCTCAGGAGGCTAAGTTAACTGTTGATGTTTTAATACTCTGTGCAATATTCAGGGCCCTTCAGAGTTGGCCTTTATTGAAAGGGAATGTTTTAT
This sequence comes from Bombina bombina, assembly GCF_027579735.1. Taxonomy (NCBI): domain Eukaryota; kingdom Metazoa; phylum Chordata; class Amphibia; order Anura; family Bombinatoridae; genus Bombina; species Bombina bombina. Next base: position 553,878,545 of record NC_069499.1, on the reverse strand, counting down.
CTGTTTCAGATTAGACTATAATAAATCTGTAACCTATGTCAATCATCAGGGGGCATCTTACAGTTCCCTATTTATGAGGATAGAATCTCAATTTCTTTCCTGTGCAAAAGCTTATTGCTGTCTGATTTCTACTGTTCATGTTTCAGGTGTCAGGGTGCCAGGAATCAGACTGAGACAAGAAGTGCAAAAATAATCACACCTTTTATTAGCAAAAAATAATAAAAAGTCCACAAGTAAAATAACAAGCCAGGAGTCAAAAACAGAGCTGGTATTCAGACGAGCCGAGTCAGGAGCCAAAACGAGTAGTCAGACGAGCCGGAATCAAGAACAAGGAGAACAGCAGAGTCAGGAACAAGCCAGGGATCAGGAACCAGGAGGGACGTCAGATAGACAGGTAATACACAGAAACTGGAACTCACAAACAGGTCTGAGACAACGCAAGGGCAAAGCATACTGAACAGAGGCCCTTTAAATAATAAATGATGACATCACAATTCTGAGACTGCAACCTGTCTCACATGGATGATGTACACCAGTCTGGCCATAAAAGGGCGGGCAGGAAATGAGCAGCATCACACACTATGCACCAGAGTCAGCAAGAGAGGTGAGTAAAATGGCTGTCGTCAGCACATGGCAAACAAAGCAGGGAAAAAATCCTGACAGTACCCTCCCCTCAACGACCCCTCCCCCGCGGGAGGACAAAAGGCTTATTGGGAAAACGGGCGTGGAAGGCACGGAGGAGGGCGGGAGCATGAACATCAGAGGAGGGAACCCATGAACGCTCCTCCGGACCGTAGCCGCTCCAGTGAACCAAATACTGTACGCGGCCCCTGGACATACGAGAGTCAATAATGCTGCTGACCTCATATTCTTAATGGTTGTCAACAAAGATAGGACAGGAACGAGGCAACACAGTGGTAAATCGATTTCAAACCAATGGTTTCAAGAGGGAGACATGAAAAACATTGGAGATGCGCATTGCAGAAGGAAGGTCAAGAGCGTAGGCCACAGGATTGACCCGTCGGAGTATTCGAAAAGGACCAACATAACGGGGAGCCAGTTTATTGAAAGGCACACAAAGGTTCAAGTTGTGGGAGGACAGCCAAACCCTCTCACCAACCTGGTAGGAAGGCGAGGGCAGACGCCTACGATCAGCCTGGAACTTTTGGCGCTGCATAGAACGATGAAGGTAATCCTGAATCTGAACCCATGTGGAACGGAGTTGCCGGAGATGCTCCTCCAAAGCCGGAATACCCTGAGACATGAATGAATTGTGCAACCAGTGTTAATTTTGACGACAAATTTCAATTTTATCTTAGTTTTAGTTTTTTGACTAAAATGCCATTTTAGTTTTAGTCGTATTTTAGTCATCTGAATTGTTTTAGTTTTAGTCTAGTTTTAGTCGACTGAATCTCCAGAACATTTTAGTCGACTAAAATCTAAGGTGTGTAGTTAAAGTGTAATGCATTATTTAAGAATTTCTCTATAATTTTCAAACTGATTATATACTCCAGGAGTAAACATAACACCTGTTAACATTTATGGTATTAAGGTTTAAACATGCAATACAGACACAGATTTAGCCGTTGTGATATGTAACATCTTTATTAAACTTAAAATTAAATAAAACCAAGTTTCATAAACAAACAGAAGTGCAACTTTAAAATACAAAAAAATCCAAACTGTAAATTGTATTGGCTGTATTGCACATATTACCTAATATAAAAACTTTAACAGTTCTCTGTTAATAATTAAAACAGGTATCAAGTGAATTACAATTAGAATTCAATTTACCTCACAAACATCACTTCGCATTCCTACAGACAAGACATTATGTACAAAGCATCTTTGGGATGGGAGACATGCCGGACACCAACTGCGAAATATACAAGCTACTGACTCTGACAAGAGGAGGACTGACCTCAATCTCACATACTTACAAAGCACTCCAAACGGTGACTAATAAGGCTACTAGAGACCAAATCCAACATAAATGGAGCACTTGGACTGAACACCCAGTTACAGACCAAATAATTGAACAAAGCGTCTCAAAGGTGAGGAAGGCATCACTATCAAATGACATACGGGAGTCGCATACAAAGCTATTACATAATGCATACATAACACCAAAGATGTTTCACAAATGGAGTCCTGAGACTTCGGGACTTTGTCCAAAATGCGCACACCCAAACCCCAACATAATCCATATGATATGGCAGTGCCCAAAACTCACAAGATTCTGGAACATGGCGCACAAATGGGCAATGAGAGTTACGGGAGGGAGCATAGACCTGAACATTCACGCAGTAGTATTCCTCCACACACAGTCGGACACAAACAAACATATGGCGTTTATTCATAATGTCATACTGTTTGCCAGAAAGCTCATCTTCAAGAAGTGGTTAGAGCCTGACTCACCAACACTCACACAGCTCAAACTAGAATTACAACAGCAAATTATTTGTGAACAAGTAGATACACAGGGTGACATCATAAAACGAACTAAACATTTTCTCAATAAATGGGAACCCTTAATTCGCATCTTAGACTTAGCACATCAGAGACAAATCCTGCACCCACTTAAAAACTCAGAATTTGTTCTCGAAGCCCAGTTAAGAGGCAAATGGAACATCTTTTAAACTACCCAATTAACAAGGGAATAAACCAATGGAGAGACTAAGATGAGAGACAGAAACAGAACCTTGGGGGAGCGCCCTGGGCGGGGTTGGGGTGGGAGAGAGTAGGAAGCGGAGCTGAATGGGGAGGGGGGGAAACTTAATGTGTTGATATATGAAACCTAATAATGAACGAGAGACTCACCCATAATGGAGCTGCAATGACTTGCTGATTGCAAAGGACTACAAAACACTAGAGACTCTTGGAGAACCTTGATCTAACCAATATGTTATGCAAACTATACTGTTATCTGTTGAATTGCTATATAAGGGGAAACTAGTTATAATAAGTTAGATGAGGAGATAAAGAGAATAAGTACTATCTGGAGTAACTATGCTAATAGACATAGAAGAAAATGCAGTGCTGTCTTTGGTAACAATTTTTGTTATTATATTTTGCAAAATTCTGTTGTACATACCATTTGTTGCTTTTTTCAGTGCTGAATATATAAATAAATAAAAAAAAAAAAAAAAAAAAACAGGTATCAAGTAACTCAACACAACAAAAAGTTTCTGCAGCTAGCACAGGCATAATAAACCCATATTCGTGGTTTATGCTTATTTCTATAGGAAGAATCAATTGATTGTTCACAGATTCGTAAAATGTTCGGCAAAGATTAGCACTGCTCTAGAACTTCCAAACTCATTATATACTCCTGGAGTAAAGGTTTATTAACCTGTTTTTATTTGTGGTATTAAGGTTTGAACATGCAATACAGATTTAACAGATTTAACTGTTGTGGTATGGAACATGTCTTTATCTTAAAATTTAATAAAATTAAGTTTCGTAAATTTTACAAAAGAGAAATAATTGGATATGGATTGATTATAACACCTTGCATAAAATGTTTTTGTCAGCAAATTTTGATTTAGTTTTAGTCATAGTCTTTTGACTAAAATGACATTTTGATTTACTTTTAGTCATAGTCTTTTGACTAAAATGTCATTTTAGTTTTAGTCGTATTTTAGTCATCAGAATTTCTTTAGTTTTATAGTCATTTTAGTCTAGTTTTAGTCGACGAAATTAACACTGTGTGCAACAAGGATGGTTGAAACCCATAATTCGCCATGAACGGATATAACTTGGAGGAAGCATTAATAGCACTATTAAGAGCAAACTCTGCCCAAGGTAACAGTTCAGACCAATTATGTGGTGATCTGAGACATAGCAACGGAGGAACTGTTCTAGAGCTTGATTATACCGTTCCGCAGCCCCATTGGATTGAGGGTGATATGCAGAGGAGAAGGAAAGCTGGATCCCTATTTGAGCACAAAAGTAACGCCAAAATCTGGAGATAAACTGGCTACCCCGGTCCGACACTATCTAGCTCCTTGGGTAACCCATGTAAATGGAAGACCTCCCGGGCAAAAATTGAAGCAAGCTCCTGAGCGGTAGGCAGCTTCTTCAAGGGAATGCAATGTGACATTTTAGAAAAACAGTCAACCACCATAAGGATAACAGTATTGCCATTGGAAACAGGGAGCTCGACAATGAAGTCCATGGAAAAATGTGTCCAAGGACGCTCACCATTAGCAATAGGTTGAAGAAGACCCACAGAAAGACGTCTTATTCTGTGCACAAACTGAGCAGGAGGCAACATACGCAGCAACATCAGAACGAAGACCTGGCCACCAGAATTGTCGAGTGACAGACCAAATCATTTGGTTCTTGCCTGGATGACCTGCAGCTTTAGGATAGTGGTTAGTGTGCAAAAGTTTAGTTCAAAGATTCTCAGGAACAAAACACTTACCACTAGGTTTCTCAGGAGGTGCATTGGTTTGTGCAGCCAGGATCTCCTCCCCAAGGGAGAAGTCAAATTAGTATGTATGGTAGTCAAAATATGGTCAGGAGGCAGTGTGTGCTGGCTTTTAGAGAGAGGATAGGGCAGATGTGCTGCCCCTCCCAAATCTGCTGCCCTAGGCACCGGCCTTGTTGGCCTAGGCCATAATACGCCCCTATCAGGAGGTTATAAATGGAGTAGGTACAGACTCCTCCTTGGACAGAGGTGAAAATTGTCGAGAGAGGGCATCAGGCATAACATTCTTACTACCAGGCAGGTAGGAGACCACATAATTAAACCAAGACGAAAATAGCGCCCATCTGGCCTGTCGGGGCGACAAACGTTTTGCTTCAGAAAGATAAGTTAATTTCTTGTGGTCAGTAAGAATGAGCACTGGTATGCTAGTACCCTCGAGAAGATGCCTCCATTCCTTAAAGGGACAGTAAACCTCAAAAATAATGTTATATTAGCGCAAACTTTATAAAACATAATATTCCCTTTTGAATTTTTTAAAACAACGGCTGTTTTTCAGACCCGCTCTCTGTGCTCTTCTGAGCGGGTCTGTTTTTTTCACACAGCGCATCGAGCCAGCTGTATAGTCACAGCTTGGCCCGCGCCATTATACACAGTGCAGCTCGCTCCTGCTCTGTCTGACAGCAGGAGCGAGCTGCACTTAGTGTTATGGCGCGGTCGGGCCGGGCTGTGACTATGCAGCTGGCCCGATGCTCTGTGTGAAAAAAACAGGCCCGCTCAGAAGAGCACAGAGAGCAGGTCTGAAAAACAGCCGTTGTTTTAAAAAATTCAAAGGGAATATTATGTTTTATAAAGTTTGCGCTAATATAATGTTATATAATTCTGCACTATGTGCAGAATTATGTAACATTATTTTTGAGGTTTACTGACACTTTAAATGCAAAAATTATAGCCAGTAATTCCCTGTCACCAATTTCATAATTGCACTCCGCTGGAGCTGGATTTCTTAGAGAAGAAACCGCACGGATGCAAGGAACCATCAAGCGTAGGACGTTCAGACAGGAGGGCAACTACTCCAGTCTCAGATGCATTGACCTCAAGAACGAAAGGTATGACAGGGTTAGGATGAGCTAGAACTGGAGCGGCAGCAAAGGCACTCTTAAGACTATCAAAGGCCTTAATGGGCAGTAGGTGACCAATGGAGTGGATCATTCTCTTTACGGGTCATGTCTGTTATAGGTTTGACCAAGGAAGAAAAGTTTTTAATAAACTTTATAGTAATTTGCAAACCCCAAAAAACGTTGAATAGACCGAATACCAACTGGGCGAGGCCACTGCAGAACTGCAGATAACTTATCAGGATCCATGGAGAACCCTGCAACGGAGATAACATAACCTAGGAAGGTTACTTGAGTATGATGGAACTCACATTTCTCAAGTTTACAAAACAGGCCGTTCTCACGTAGTCTCTGAAGAACCCGTGTAACATCAGAACGATGAGCCTCAAGTGTGGGTGAGTGTATGAGGATGTTGTCTAAATACACCACAACACACTGTTGCAACATATCTCGTAGGACATCATTAATAAAGTCCTAGAAAACAGCAAGAGCATTACATAGGCCAAAGGGCATGCTGTTTTCTATTTTTGGCCCTCCTTGATCCTAACCAGATTGTACGCTCCTCTCAAATCAAGTTTAAAAAAGACCGTAGCTACCTTGAGTTCCGTAATGAGCGGAATAGGGTAAGCATTCTTAATAATAAGATGATTAAGACCCCTATAATCAATGCATGGTCTTAACTCGCCACCCTTTTTCTTCACAAAGAAGACGCCAGCCCCTGCAGGAGAGCAGAATTTGCAGATGATCCCCCGCGACAGAGCATCGGCAACATACTCCTCCATAGCACAATTGTCCGCAACACACAGAGGGTAAACCCGGCCCCGAGGAGGAATGGCTCCGGGTCAAAAACGTCTAGGAACTCTCGGTACCCCTCTGTCAATTGAGATACCGAAGAAGTGCACAAGACTTTAACTGATTTCCGAAGACAAGTGGAAATACATTGCGGAGACCACAACAAAATTTCGGACCTGCGTCAGTCGAGACTGGGATTGTGCTTTTGGAGCCAGGGATAACCCAGAACAACTGGAAAATGCGGAGAATTTATCGCTTGGAACTGGAGGGTTTCAAAATGGAGAGCCCCAACAGCCATGGATAACTGAGCGGTTTTGTGAGTAACGAGTGCGGGCTGAAGGGGCCTGCCATCAATGTCCTCAATAGCAAGCGGAACGGACCGAGGCAAAACAGGAATGGAGTGCTTTGATACAAAAGCACTGTCAATGAAATAGCCCGCAGCACCGGAGTCAACAAGAGCCTGGGTGACTATGGAGGAGTCCACCCAGAAAAGGATAACCGTGACCCCTCCCTCCTCCTAAAGGCCCTCTCAGCTGCGGAGAGACGTGTGAATCCCAACTGCATCAGCTCAGCAGTACCTGGTGACTCGGGACCAGGAGGCATGGGAGGAGAGGGAGGCATGGATGGGAACGAACACGTATTAGACAGCGGAATAGGAGGCTTCCGCAAGCGCTCCTTGAAAGAGGGCCTCTCTCTGAGTCTGATGTCAATTAGGATAAAAAAAGACACCAATGCCTCGAGATCCTCTGGTAAATCTCTGGCAGTAACTTTGTCTTTAATCGCATCAGAGAGCCCATGAAAGAAGGTGGCAACAAGGGCTTCATTGTTCCAACCTACCTCTGCGGCAAGAGTACGGAACTCAGGTGGCATACTGAGCAACAGATCTTGTACCTTGCTGAATGGACATGAGTCGTTTAGCAGCAGAGGAGGAGCGAGACGGAACATCAAATACCCTTCGAAAGGAGGCCACAAATTCAGGGTAATTTGAAATCACAGGTTTATTAGTCTCCCATAAGGGATTAGCCCAGGCAAGCGCTGTGTCAGAGAGTAACGAGATGTGAAATCCCACCTTAGCTCTGTCAGAGGGAAACGCCTGAGGTAACATCTCAAAGTAAATGCTCACCTGGTTCAAAAACCCTCTGCACTGAATAGGATCGCCTTCATATCGCTGAGGTAGAGGTGCAGAACCGGATATGCTCCTGGTAGGACTAGGTGCCGCAGCGGAAACAGGAGCAGCCATAACTTGCAAGACACTTTGGTCCAAATGTGCAATGCGAGTCAGCAGGGTTTGCAGGGCTAGTGCAAATTGATCCAAGCGGTGATCCTGTTCATCCATCCTGGAAATGATGGTAGGTAAAGGTGGATTATTAGAACCTTCAGGATTCATGGCCCTTGCGTAATGTCAGGGTGCCAGGAATCAGACGAGAAGTGCAAAAATAATCACACCTTTATTAATAGCAAAAAAATAATAAAAAGTCCAAAAGTAAAATAACAAGCCAGGAGTCAAAACCAGAGCCGGTAGTCAGACGAGCCGAGTCAGGATCCAAAGCGAGTAGTCAGACGAGCCGGAATCAGGAACAAGGAGAAAAGCAGAGTCCGGAACAAGCCAGGGATCAGGAATCAGGAGGGACGTCAGACAGCCAGGTAATACACAGGAACTGGAACTCTCACAAACAGGTCTGAGACAACGCAAGGGCAAAGCATACTGAACAGAGGCCCTTTAAATAATAAGTGATGACATCACAATTCTGAGACTGCAACCTGTCTCACATGGATGATGTACACCAGTCTGGCTATAAAAGGGCGTGCAGGAAATGAGCAGCATCACATACTATGCACCAGAGTTGGCAAGAGAGGTAAATAAAATGGCTGCCAGCAGCACATGGCAAACAAAGTAGAGAAAAAACCCTGACACCAGGACTGTATAATTGGAATACAGTTATTTCTTAGTATTCAATTCTTTCGTCTGGAAGAGTGGTCTCTTAATCTGGTTATGTTCTATCAGATAATAGATCTTTGGGGTCACACAGAGAGAGTACTGATGGCTTCCTTGTTGAATCTCAATTTTCCCAGGCACTGTGTAAGACCCAGGGATCTTTGAACTGTGTTTGTGAATGCTCTGGTCTCTTATTCCAGGGTGATTGCCAAGATTTCATTAAAAGAGCTTTGGTGATTGTTTTGCTGCAGCTTGTCCCTGCACTGTTTGGTATGCAGATCTGGTTCTGGTATCCAGTTTCTGTCCACGGCTGCTTCTTTTGTATCCAGACCTTCTATTTTAAGAGAGAGTCAGAAACCCTTTGAACTATTTGTTCAGTTATTGAGTTTCTTATACAGGCTTGTACGTCTGTGACTAGGAAAATTGTTGTTTTAAAGGTCTGGAAGGCCTTTATTTTTTGGTGCTCAAATCAAGTTTTTTCTTGGTATTCTTTTTGAATTACAAAAAAACAAGATCGTCAGTAGCTGATTCAAAAGTTAAAAAGTCTCTTTATTAGAAAAGCTTTAAAACATAGAGGGTATGTACCCTTTAAGCAAAACAGACTAACATGTTTCGGCAAACGCCGTACTCAAGTCAGTAGCTGAAGCTGCATTGCAGTCCGGACCTTCCCATTACCTTCTTTTTGGATGGACCCACCTAACTGCCTAAAACCAAGGAAATACGGTGTATCAACGGCACTTGAGAGTAACAACTGAATACTCGATAAGACAGCAGGAGCTGTGAAGCTAAGTACCAAGACTGGCATATCTATCGGTCTAAATTTCCTCAGACTCATTACCCCATCTACTCACAACATACCGGTAACCAGGAAGTGACGTCGCGCTAGACGCAAGGATACACAGAACACGCTGAATCCGCATGGTGTGGATGGACTGGAGTCCGGAACAGTGGTTGAAGACACTACAGAGAGCCCGGGCCAGAGGTATTGTTGTAGAGGGGTATTGAAGGGAGCTGAGAGGTACTAAGCTCTTGGGAGCATAAGATCAATAACCGGGACATTTAAAGTGCCGTTGTATACTATCACTCAAGTACAGAATATTGTGATACACCGCAGCTTGGGGGCATGTTGTTTAAGTGGTAAACAGTGCTCTATATATATATATATATATATATTACAATTGAGAATAAGAGCGTTTATGTGTTTTACATCCATATGAGAAAGAGGAACATAGCCTAAGTTTACTAATAAGCAGATATTCTGGTTTGTAATTGGGAAGCTATTTATGTATATATATTTTTTTCTGGACATTATTCTGATTGGAAGCAGTTACCACTGTGTTGCACTGAGCCATATTTTTTTCTTTAATGGATTCTTTTTGAATTCCCAGATTTTCTGTTATTTTTAAAGTATGGTTTGGATAAGGGTTTATCCGCCAATTCTTTTAAAGGGTCAGTTTTCTGTCCTTTTTAGTTCTGTTCCAAAAGAAGATTGTTAATCCTTCTAACATTCATGGTTTAGTCCTAGCCTGGCCTAGAATTAAGCCTGTAATATTCAGTTTTTCCTCCTTGGAACCTTTATTTGGGCTTAAGGATTGTGCTGGTTCCTCCTTTTAGGCCTTTACATAAGGTGGCTATTAACGAGATAGGAAAGTCAAAATTAAACTTGCATGATTCAGATAGAGCATGCAATTTTAAGGCACTTTTAAATTCACTTTTATTTTCAAATGTGTTTTGTTCTCTTGGTATCCCCTGTTGAAAAATAATGCACACACATCCTACACTAGTGGAAGCTAGCTGCTAATTGGTGCCTGCACACATTTGTCTCTTGTGATTGGCTAACTAGATGTGTTCAGCTATCTGTCAGTAGTGCAATGCTGTTTTTTCAGCAATGGATAACAAGAGAAGGAAGCAATTATGATAATAGAAGTAAATTTGAAAGTAATTTTGAAGTTGTATGTTCTATCTGAATCATGGAAGAAAATGTTGGGGTTTCCTGTGCCTTTAACTTCTTCGGGAACTTTTTTCATTTAGCTATTTCATCTGTTAGAAGAGTTTCTACTTTTTATTGTGTTCTTAATTATCTTATTTTTCTTTAGGACAAGGTTATGTTTTTTGACTGTAAGTTGGGACATTTGGTGTTCCTTTATTATTATTCTTCAGAATGGTCTCTTCATGTTTTGGATTATCTTAGAGCTTTGAGGTGTTATATTGACATTACTAAGGTTTCCAGGCAAACTTTTAGTTTATTTGTTCCTTTTTCTGGTTCTAGGAAGTTCTGAGAATTTCTGCTTGTTTTTTGTTTTGGTTTTTGGCTTCTTGGTTTAAAGTGAAGGTAAACTTTCAAGAATGAGTGCCCGGTTTTTAAAAATACTATTAAAAACAGGGGCACTTTCATTCATCAAAGTTTACATTTCAGCTGTTTTATTAATATACTTACCTTTTATTCTTGAAGCCGCTCCAGCGCTTCACCAGCCCATCGCAAGCCTCTTCATACGTCAGCAATGACGATTCCGGCATCCTCCAATCACGGCTTCCCCCCCTGGGGAATCATTGCCTGAGGCAACGCCGTGATTGGAGAAAGCCGGTTTCGTCATTGCTGGGTAAGTTAACCAGGAAGAAGCAGGCGGGGGCATCGTTTCAAGACGGCAAACGTGCGTTTCAGAAGAAAAAGGTAAGTATTTTTAAAATCTGGTGCTATGTCAATTTTCATTATTCAAAGTGCCCCTGTTTTTAAGTTATTTATTTTTTAAACCGGGCACTTTCACATGAAAATTGACCTTCACTTTAAGCTTTTGATTCATATAGTTTTCTTGGAGGCAGGTCAGTCTCCACCTAGATGGCTTTCTGCTTTTCATTTTTTTTCCATTTTTTTTTTTTTTCTTACCAGCTGTTTTTAGAATGTATTATCAGTGGAACAATTTTTGCTAGTCAGCCATTTGGATTATGTTCTTGCTTCTTCTGAGGCAGCCTTTGGTAGGGTGTCCTTCAGGCAGTTGTCTCAGGTTCAATTCTTTTTTTTCAGTCTTTTATTTTTTTATTGCCTTTTTAAAGCTCTCTTAGGGTTGTGGATTTAGTTTCTCAGTGGGGAAAATATGTTTTAGATTCCACCCTTTTCTTTTATTACTCTGGGACTCCACAGCTTGCATAATCGATCATGGGACTCTCATTACCTACATGAAAGAAAACATAATTGATGCTTACCTGATAAATTAATTTCTTTTATGGTGGTGAGAGTCCACAAAACCCCACTCTGGTTTTTTTTTCTTGGTTGTTTTTTTTCCTTTTTCCCAGCTCCTATTTTGTTGGCTCTTATTACTTATCCTTCCTCTGTGCTCGGCTATACTTTAGACTGAGGTGCTGGTGATATGAGATGGGTTTTATAGAGTTCTTGGGGTTTGGAAATCTTTGCCTCATCCTAGTGGCAGGGAAGAGTAATTCCCAGGAATAATGGATCGCAGACTCTCACCACCATGAAAGAAATTAATTTATCAGGTAAGTATAAATGATGCTTTATAGAGAATATTGTAATAAATACAAGTCATAAATGTGTTGTAAAGAGTTGGACACAGATCTGTTTTTTAAAAAAAAATAAAAATTAATTTGTGAGAAATTAGCTTGAGCCAGTAATTAATCTTAAAGGGACACTCGGCTCAAATTACATTTTCATGATTCAGATACAGCATGTAATTCTAAACAACTTTGCAATTTACTTCCATTAATAAAATGTGCACAGTCTTATATTGACACTTTTTGAGTCACCAGTTCTTTCTGAGCATGTGCAAGAATTCACAGACTATACGTATATGCATTTGTGATTGGCTGATTGCTATCACATGGTACAGGGGGAGTGGAAATATACATAACTTTGAAATTCAGAGTAAATGCTATTGTATTGTCTTGTTATCTTGCATTTGTTGATTATGCAAATCTACTGTGTTTACTGGTCCTTTAAAGAATATCATAAGAGGGAAGCTAAACTGCAGTTTTCTTTTGCAAGATGTACCGAGTCCACGGTTTCATCCTTACTTGTGGGATATTATCCTTGCTAACAGGAAGTGGCAAAGAGAGCACCCACAGCAGAGCTGTCTATATAGCTCCCCCCTTAACTCCACCCCCCAGTCATTCTCTTTGCCAGCTCTAAGCAGGAAGGGTAAAGTGAAAGAGGTAATAAAGTATTAGTTTTTATTTGTCTTCAAGCAAGAGTTTGTTATTTTTAAATGGTACCGGTGTGTACTATTTACTCTCAGGCAGGAGATAGATGAAGATTTCTGCCTGGAGGATGATGATCTTAGCATTTGTAACTAAGGTCCACTGCTGTTCCCACAGAAGCTGAGGAGTACAAGAAAACTTCAGTGTGAGGAACGGTTTCTTGCTATACAGCAATGAGGTATGTTCAGTCATTTTTTCTGGAAAGACTGTGATAATTCAGAAAGGCTGACAGTATCCCCATTAGGGGAAGGGTAAGCAGTAATCCTAGTTTTATAAGGGGTATTACTAGCTTGCATAAAGGACTAAACTTGTGGGCACTCAGTTTGTATGATATATTAGGCAAACGTTTGTGTGTTCTGTTTATATTTCCTTTTGGGACATCTGTTTTTGAGGGTACACTTGGCTTGTTTGGGGTTTTTATAACCCACATGGCTTAAAAATAGTTTGGTAGATTTGTGTGTAGGCCCCAGCAACATCGAGTGAGATGGGCGGTGCCTATTTTCGCGCCTCAGTTGCGCAGTTGCTTTACATAGACAAGCAGCAAGCTACAACAGGAGGGTCCTGGTGCACTTCTAGGGCCTAATTGAAGCTTTATCCCCACATTATCGATCCTTGAGGGCAGGTAGGCACCAAAGCAGAGCTGTGGCAGGGTGCTGACAAGGGTTTTACCGGTTTTTGAACACTTATCAATCCGGTTTTCACATTTGGGGGTTAATTGCCTTAATACTTGTGGTGCAATCTTACTAAAGCCTGATGTGTATACTTTAAAAATTTCGGAAAATTTGGGGTAATTTTAAGCAGTTTTGCAGTTTGTGTATGCCTTTTTCTCTTGTTAAGTGTGTTCAGTCCACGGGTCATCCATTACTTATGGGATATATTCTCCTTCCCAACAGGAAGTTGCAAGAGGATCACCCAAGCAAAGCTGCTATATAGCTCCTCCCCTCACATGTCATACCCAGTCATTCTCTTGCAACCCTCAACAAAGAAGGAGGTCGCGAGAGGAGCTGGAGTTTCTACTTAACATTCCTTTCAAAGGGCAGACCTTATTCGGGCCCGGCTTGAAGGAAATTATTGCTGACATTACGGGAGGTAAGGGCCACGCCCTTCCTCAGAACAGGGCCAAACCAAAGGCCAAACAGTCTAATTTTCGTGCCTTTCGTAACTTCAAGGCAGGAGCAGCATCGACTTCCTCCGCTCCAAAACAGGAAGGAACTACTGCTCGTTACAGACAAGGTTGGAAAGGCAACCAGTCGTGGAACAAGGGCAAGCAGGCCAGAAAGCCTACTCCCGCCCCTAAGACAGCATGAAGTCAGGGCCCCCTATCCAGAGACGGATTTAGTGGGGGGCAGACTTTCTCTCTTTGCCCAGGCTTGGGCAGGAGATGTGCAGGATCCCTGGACGTTAAAGATTATATTTCAGGGATACCTTCTGGATTTCAAATCCTCTCCTCCACAAGGGAGGTTCCATCTTTCGAGGTTATCGACGAACCTAGCAAAGAGAGAGGCATTTCTACAATGTGTACAAGACCTCTTACTCATGGGGGTGATCCACTCAGTTCCGCGATCGGAACAGGGACAAGAATTTTACTCAAATCTATTTGTGGTTCCCAAAAAAGAGGGAACCTACAGACCCATGATCCAAGAGGGTCAATATATGACCACGGTGGACTTAAAGGATGCTTACCTTCATATACCGATTCACAAAGATCATTATCGGTACCTGAGTTTGCCTTTCTAGACAGGCATTACCAATTTGTGGCTTTTCCCTTCGGGTTAGCCACGGCCCCGAGAATTTTTACGAAGGTTCTGGGCTCACTTCTGGCGGTACTAAGACCAAGAGGCATAGCGGTGGCTCCGTACCTAGACGACATTCTGATACAAGCGTCAAGTTTTCAGAATGCAAAGTCTCATACAGAGATAGTTCTAGCATTTCTGAGGTCGCATGGGTGGAAAGTGAACATGGAAAAGAGTTCTCTGTTACCACTCACAAGGGTTCCCTTCCTAGGGACTCTTATAGATTCTGTAGAGATGAAGATTTACCTGCCGGAGTCCAGGTTATCAAAAATCCTAAATGCTTGCCGTGCCCTTCATTCCATTCCAAGCCCATCAGTAGCTCAGTGCATGGAGGTAATCGGCTTAATGGTCGCGGCAATGGACATAGTGCCATTTGCGCGCCTGCATCTCAGACCGCTGCAATTATGCATGCTCAGTCAATGGAACGGGGATTACTCAGATCTGTCCCCTTTGCTAAATCTGGACCAGGAGACCAGAAATTCGCTTCTATGGTGGTTGTCACCGGTTCATCTGTCCAAAGGAATGACCTTTCGCAGGCCAGATTGGACGATTGTAACAACGGATGCCAGCCTTCTAGGCTGGGGAGCAGTCTGGAATTCCCTGAAGGCTCAGGGATCGTGGACTCAGGAGGAGAAACTCCTCCCAATAAACATTCTAGAATTAAGAGCAATATTCAATGCTCTTCTAGCTTGGCCTCAGTTAGCAAAGCTGAGGTTCATCAGATTTCAGTCGGACAATATCACGACTGTGGCTTACATCAATCATCAGGGGGGAACCAGGAGTTCCCTAGCGATGTTGGAAGTCTCGAAGATAAGTCCCTGGGCAGAGTCTCACTCTTGCCACCTGTCAGCGATTCACATCCCAGGCGTAGAGAACTGGGAGGCGGATTTCCTAAATTGCCAGACTTTTCATCCGGGAGAGTGGGAACTTCACCCGGAGGTATTTGCTCAACTGATTCGTTGTTGCGGCAAACCGGATCTGGATCTCATGGCATCTCGCCAGAATGCGAAGCTTCCTTGTTACGGATCCAGGTCCAGGGACCCGGGAGCGGTGCATGTAGATGCATTAGCAGCCCCTTGGGTTTTCAGCATAGCTTATGTGTTTCCACCTTTTCCGTTGCTACCTCGGCTGATTGCCAGGATCAAACAGGAGAGGGCATCGGTAATTCTAATAGCGCCTGCGTGGCCACGCAGGACCTGGTATGCAGACCTAGTGGACATGTCGTCCTGTCCACCATGGTCTCTTCCTCTGAGGCAGGACCTTCTAATTCAGGGTCCTTTCAACCATCCAAACCTAATTTCTCTGAGGCTGACTGCCTGGAAATTGAACGCTTGATTCTATCAAAGCGTGGGTTTTCGGATTCGGTTATTGATACATTAATACAGGCTTGGAAACCTGTGACAAGAAAAATTTACCATAAGATATGGCGTAAATATTTATATTGGTGCGAATCCAAGAGTTACTCATGGAGTAAGGTTAGGATTCCTAGGATATTAGCTTTTCTACAAGAGGGTTTAGAAAAGGGTTTATCCGCTAGTTCGCTAAAGGGACAGATTTCAGCTCTGTCTATTCTTTTACACAAACGTCTGGCAGAGCATCCAGACGTCCAGGCCTTTTTTCAGGCTTTGGCTAGAATTAAGCCTGTGTTTAAAGCTGTTGCTCCTCCGTGGAGCTTAAACTTGGTTCTTAAAGTTCTTCAGGGTGTTCCGTTTGAACCCCTTCATTCCATTGATATTAAGCTTTTATCTTGGAAAGTTTTGTTTTTTATGGCTATTTCCTCGGCTCGAAGAGTCTCTGAGTTATCTGCCTTACATTGTGATTCTCCTTATCTGATCTTTCATTCAGACAAGGTAGTTCTGCGTACTAAACCTGGGTTCTTGCCTAAGGTTGTTTCTAACAGGAATATCAATCAAGAGATTGTTGTTCCATCATTATGTCCTAATCCTTCTTCAAAGAAGGAACGTCTTTTGCATAATCTAGACGTGGTCCGTGCTCTGAAGTTCTACTTACAGGCAACTAAAGATTTTAGACAAACTTCTTCTCTGTTTGTCATTTACTCTGGACAGAGGAGAGGTCAAAAGGCTTCGGCTACCTCTCTCTTTTTGGCTTCGTAGCATAATATGTTTAGCCTATGAGACTGCTGGACAGCAGCCTCCTGAAAGAATTACAGCTCATTCCACTAGAGCTGTGGCTTCCACCTGGGCCTTTAAGAATGAGGCCTCTGTTGAACAGATTTGCAAGGCTGCAACTTGGTCTTCACTTCATACTTTTTCCAAATTTTACAAATTTGACACTTTCGCTTCTTCGGAGGCTGGTTTTGGGAGACAGGTTCTACAGGCAGTGGTTCCTTCTGTTTAATGTTCCTGCCTTGTCCCTCCCATCATCCGTGTACTTAGCTTTGGTATTGGTATCCCATAAGTAATGGATGACCCGTGGACTGAACACACTTAACAAGAGAAAACATAATTTATGCTTACCTGATAAATTTATTTCTCTTGTAGTGTGTTCAGTCCACGGCCCGCCCTGTCTTTTTTTGAGGCAGGTTCTAAATTTTAAAAATTATAACTCCAGTCACCACTGCACCTTATAGTTTCTCCTTTCTCGTCTTGTTTCGGTCGAATGACTGGATATGACATGTGAGGGGAGGAGCTATATAGCAGCTCTGCTTGGGTGATCCTCTTGCAACTTCCTGTTGGGAAGGAGAATATATCCCATAAGTAATGGATGACCCGTGGACTGAACACACTACAAGAGAAATAAATTTATCAGGTAAGCATAAATTTATATTTTTTCTCTTAAAGGCACAGTACCGTTTTTGAAAATTGTGTTTTTTTTCATTAAATAAAGTGTTTTCCAAGCTTGCTTGTCTCATTACTAGCCTGTTCAACATGTCTGACATTGAGGGAACTCATTGTTCAATTTGTTTAGAAGCCATTGTGGAACCCCCTCTTAGAATGTGTCCCGCTTGTACTGATATGTCTATAAATTGCAGACAGCATATTTTAAGTTTGGCAATGGATGATTCTCAGACAGAAGGAAATCAGGTTTTGCCATCTAGTTCTCCCCAAGTGTCAAAACCAGTAACGCCCGCACAAGCGACGCCAAGTACCTCTAGTGCGTCTAATTCTTTCACCTTGCAAGATATGGCCTCAGTTATTACTACCCTTACAGATGTTTTATCTAAACTGCCAGGGTTGCAAGGGAAGTGCAGTAGCTCTGGGTTAAGAACAAATGTTGAGCCTTCTGACGCTTTAGTAGCCGTATCCGATATTCCCTCACAATGTTCAGAGATAGGGATGAGGGATTTGCTATCTGAGGGTGAGATTTCTGATTCAGGAAAAATGTTCCCTCAGACAGATTCAGATATGACGGCATTTAAATTTAAGCTGGAACACCTCCGCTTATTGCTCAGAGGTTTTAGCGACTCTGGATGATTGTGACCCTATTGTAGTTCCAGAGAAATTGTGTAAAATGGACAAATATTTAGAGGTTCCTGTTTACATTGATGTTTTTCCGGTCCCTAAGAGGATTTCGGACATTGTTACTAAGGAGTGGGATAGACCAGGTATTCCGTTCGCTCCCCCTCCTGTTTTTAAGAAAATGTTTCCCATATCTGACATCATGCGGGACTCATGGCAGACGGTCCCTAAGGTGGAGGGAGCTATTTCTACTTTGGCTAAGCGTACAACTATACCTATTGAGGACAGTTGTGCTTTCAAAGATCCTATGGATAAAAAATTAGAGGGTCTCCTAAAGAAAATTTGTGTTCATCAGGGTTTTCTTCTCCAGCCTATAGCGTGCATTGTTCCTGTAACCACTGCAGCTGCCTTTTGGTTTGAGGCTCTGGAAGAGTCTCTTCAGGCGGAGACCCCATTAGATGATATTCTGGATAGAATTAGGGCTCTTAAGCTAGCTAATTCTTTCATTACAGACGCCGCTTTTCATCTGGCTAAATTAGCGGCAAAGAATTCAGGGTTTGCCTTTCGAAACTTCAAAGGTGGTCCCGTTTCCTCTTCCCCTGCTGCGAAGCAAGAGGGGAACTTTGCTCAATCCAGGCCAGTCTGGAGACCTAACCAGGCTTGGAACAAGGGTAAACAGGCCAAGAAGCCTGCTGCTGCCACCAAGACAGCATGAAGGGGTAGCCTCCGATCCGGGACCGGATCTAGTAGGGGGCAGACTCTCTCTCTTTGCTCAGGCTTGGGCAAGAAACGTTCAGGACTCCTGGGCAGTAGAAATCGTAACCAAGGGATATCTTCTAGATTTCAAGGATTCTCCTCCAAGGGGGAGATTCCATCTTTCTCAATTGTCTGTAAACCCGACAAAAAGAGAGGCGTTCTTACGCTGTGTAGAAGACCTTTTTACCATGGGAGTGATCTGCCCAGTTTCGAAAGCAGAACAGGGGCAGGGGTTCTACTCCAATCTGTTTGTGGTTCCCAAAAAAGAGGGAACTTTCAGACCAATTCTAGATCTCATGATCCTAAACCAATTCCTAAGAGTCCCATCTTTCAAGATGGAGACCATTCAGAATATTTTACCAATGATCCAGGAGGGTCAATATATGACCACCATGGACTTAAAGGATGCATATCTACACATTCCTATCCACAAATATCATCACCAATTCCTCAGGTTTGCCTTTCTGGACAAGCATTACCAGTTTGTGGCTCTTCCCTTCGGGTTGGCTACGGTGCCACGAATCTTCACAAAGGTGCTAGGGTCCCTTCTGGAGGTCCTAAGGCCGCGGGGCATAGCAGTGGCTCCTGGGCCTTATCTAGACGACATCCTAATTCAAGCGTCGACTTTCCAACTAGCCAAGTCTCACATGGATTTAGTGTTGGCCTTTCTAAGATCTCACGGGTGGAAGGTGAACGTAAAAAAAGTTCTCTTTCCCCTCTCACAAGAGTTTCATTTCTAGGGACTCTGATAGACTTGGTGGACATGAAAATATTTCTGACGGAGGTCAGGAAATCAAAGATTTTGTCCACATGCCGAGCTCTTCATTCCATTCCTCGGCCGTCAGTGGCTCAGTGTATGGAGGTAATCGGACTAATGGTAGCGGCAATGGACATAGTTCCGTTTGCGCGCTTGCATCTCAGACCACTGCAACTATGCATGCTCAAACAGTGAAATGGGGATTATGCAGATTTATCTCCTCAGATAAATCTGGATCAAAAGACCAGAGACGACGACTCTTTGGTGGTTGTCACAGGATCATCTGTCCCAGGGAATGTGTTTCTGCAGGCCAGCGTGGGTTATAGTGACGACAGACGCCAGCCTACTGGGCTGGGTGCAGTCTGGAATTCCCTGAAAGCACAGGGTTTGTGGACTCAGGAGAAGGCCCTCCTACCGATAAATATTCTGGAATTAAGAGCGATATTCAATGCTCTTCAGGCATGGCCTCAGCTGGCTTCGGCCAGATTCATCAGATTTCAGTCGGACAACATCACGACTGTGGCTTATATCAATCATCAGGGGGGAACGAAGAGTTCCTTAGCGATGATAGAAGTTTCAAGAATAATCTGATGGGCAGAGGCTCACTCTTGCCATCTGTCAGCGATCTATATCCCAGGAGTAGAGAACTGGGAGGCAGATTTTCTAAGTCGTCAGACTTTTCATCCGGGGGAGTGGGAACTCCATCCGGAGGTGTTTGCTCAACTGGTTCAGCTATGGGGCACACCAGAATTGGATCTGATGGCGTCTCGTCAGAACGCCAAACTTCCTCGTTACGGATCCAGGTCAAGGGATCCTCAGGCAATACTGATAGATGCTCTAGCAGTACCCTGGTCGTTCAACCTGGCTTATGTGTTTCCACCTTTCCCTCTCCTTCCACGTCTGATTGCCAGAATCAAACAGGAGAGAGCTTCGGTGATTTTGATAGCGCCTGCGTGGTCACGCAGGACTTGGTGTGCAGACCTGGTGGACATGTCATCTCTGCCACCATGGACTCTGCCACTGAGACAGGACCTTTTGATTCAAGGTCCATTCAAGCATCCAAATCTAATTTCTCTGCAACTGACTGCTTGGAGATTGAACGCTTGATTCTATCAAAGCGGGGTTTCTCTGAGTCGGTCATAGATACCTTGATTCAGGCGCGAAAGCCTGTTACCAGGAAAATCTATCATAAGATATGGCGTAAATATCTTTTTTGGTGCGAATCCTAAGGCTACTCATGGAGTAAAATCAGGATTCCTAGGATTTTGTCTTTTCTCCAAGAGGGATTGGAGAAAGGATTGTCAGCTAGTTCCCTAAAAGGACAGATATCTTCTCTGTCTATTCTGTTGTACAAGCGTCTGGCAGATGTCCCAGACGTTCGGGCCTTTTGTCAGGCTTTAGCTAGAATTAAGCCTGTGTTTAAACCTGTTGCTCCGCCATGGAGTCTAAATTTAGTTTTTAAAGTTCTTCAGGGGGTTCCGTTTGAACCCATGCATTCCATAGATATTAAGCTTCTATCTTGGAAAGTTTTGTTCCTAGTTGCTATCTCTTCAGCTCGAAGAGTTTCTGAACTATCTGCATTACAATGTGACTCGCCTTATCTTGTTTTCCATGCTGATAAGGTGGTTTTGCGTACCAAACCTGGGTTCCTACCTAAGGTTGTTACTAACAGGAATATCAATCAGGAAATTGTTGTTCCTTCTCTGTGTCCTAATCCTTCTTCTAAGAAGGAACGTCTGTTGCACAACTTGGACGTGGTTCATGCTTTGAAGTTTTATTTGCAGGCAACCAAAGATTTTCGTCAAACATCTTCTTTGTTTGTTGTCTATTCTGTAAAGTGTAGGGGTCAAAAGGCTACGGCTACCTCTCTTTCCTTTTGGCTGAAAAGCATCATCCGTTTGGCTTATGAGACTGCTGGACAGCAGCCTCCTGAAAGGATTACAGCTCATTCTACTAGAGCGGTAGCTTCCACATGGGCTTTTAAAAATGATGCTTCTGTTGAACAGATTTGTAAGGCTGCTACTTTGTCTTCCCTCCATACCTTTCAACATTTTACAAATTTGATACTTTTGCTTCTTCGGAGGCTATTTTTGGGAGAAAGGTTTTGCACGCAGTGGTGCCTTCCGTTTAGGTTCCTGTCTTGTCCCTCCCCTCATCCGTGTCCTAAAGCTTTGGTATTGGTATACCACAAGTAAGGATGAAACCGTGGACTCGGTACATCTTGCAAAAGAAAACAAAATTTATGCTTACCTGATAAATTTCTTTCTTTTGCGATGTACCGAGTCCACGGCCCGCCCTGTCTATTCAAGACAGATAGTATTTTTTATTAAAAACTTCAGTCACCTCTGCACCTTATAGTTTCTCCTTTTTCTTCCTTGGCCTTCGGTCGAATGACTGGGGGGGTGGAGTTAAGGGGGAGCTATATAGACAGCTCTGCTGTGGGTGCTCTCTTTGCCACTTCCTGTTAGGAAGGATAATATCCCACAAGTAAGGATGAAACCGTGGACTCGGTACATCGCAAAAGAAAGAAATTTATCAGGTAAGCATAAATTTTGTTTTTTTACCTGCAATATTCTTGTCCCTTTCTGATAGTTATTTAATTTGAACTCCTTTTGTAAATTTTAACTTTCTGAGGCCACTTGTTTACTGGGCACACTAGCCATCCGTATCGTATTAAATTTTTACTCTGTAGTGAGGGCAGATTGCAAGGCAATCATTAGCTGTACTGTGTGCCCCATTGAGAAATAGTAGAGCTCGCTCCAGTGATTCATGTGTTGTTTAGAGTGAATAACGGACCTCACTTGTACTGTGGCACAGCTAGATTTGTCACATTAAACAGTGCATCACAAGAGCAGTCACTTAATGCTGACTTTGACCCCAGGTACGCTATTAGCATGGTCTATTATTTCTCAATGAGGCAGACAGTACAGCTTATTGGCTGTACCGTCTGCCCTGACTGCAGAGTAAAATAGAGCCCCATGTTATTGGCATCTGGTATGCCCAGTAAACAAGTAGCCCTGGGAGTTGAAATTAACAAATGAATTGTGCTTTCAGAAAGGAACAACATTTATGACAACTTATTTTGGTTTGTTTGAGATAGATATGCAAATATATTGCTTTGTATTTATTGTTTTATTTTTTTTGTAGGTTCCGAAGGGAGTTTTCTCAAGGAGTGAAACCAGACTGGATTATAACACGAATTGAGCATTCAAAACTTTTAGATTAGTATATAAGAATCTGCAACCAGATTACCATCTTCCAGCAAATACGGAATATTTCATTTCCAATTGCAGAAAGAAGATTCAATGAACTTACTTTACACAACTTTTTCTAGTTCAACAGTATTAAAGAGACATTGTTCAACTATTTTTTAGCAATGTGCTCAGACAGACATGATGTGAGAGAAAAATAAATTAAATGAACTTTCCAATTTAATATTTCTCTCATATTAATTTGAAATGGCATTTTTCTTCTAGCTCCCACTGTGTATTTGTTAGGGAAGATCCACCTCTCATATTGTATTACACAGTTAAAATGTTTAATTATGCATTATTAAGATCTTTAAAATTCACTTTTATTTATTTCTACTACTCCCAGAGAAGCTGGAATGCTTTCTGCAGAATGCATAACCGTGATACCTACATACTGCACAGTGATTAGTTAAGCCCCTTCATGTCAGGGGCACGTGTTTAACATAAGAATGTAAAATGCGATCACGGGATTTCAAGGTCAGGGTTGGATCATGGGGGACTGCCTACAATGCTAGTCAGATTTCTCATTGAATAAGAGGAGGAGGGTGCAGGACGCCAAAAAAGTAGGATGTTCCATGCCTTCCTAACTGCATTAAAGCCCAGCGCTATTAGGTCGGCATGGATTGTCCGAACGGCGTTAAGTAGCTAATATGTGAAAGAGCTTGTTTATAACCGTCCCTAATTAAGCATGTTGCAGGCACGTCCCATGCCTGCAACACTCTATACTTTTAATGTTCTAAAAAAAAATTTTTTTAAATATTTATTTTATAATGCAGTGAAACATTTCTGAGGCATAAATAAAAAAAAGCCCCTTTCAGTGCTCCCTCTTGGTTCGATTGGTTGTCTTTGTGGTAAAATCTCTCCCTAAATACATTGGTACCCACCACAGTTGACCTACTTTCATATTTTAAAACAGATAGATGCGCGAAGAGGAGAGCAGGTTACAAGCAACGTAACAGACCTAAGAATTGCTTTAAAATAAAACAATAGTAATATGCTTTAAAGTCTTTTACCTGACGCATGAAATTTGCCTCCACCAGTGTGCATTATGTTTGAGTTCTTTTTCTCTTGTTAAGTGTAGTCAGTCCACGGGTCATCCATTACTTATGGGATTATATCTCTTCCCCAACAGGAAGTTGCAAGAGGATCACCCAAGCAGAGCTGCTATATAGCTCCTCCCCTCACGTGTCATATCCAGTCATTCTCTTGCAACCTAACTAAAGATAGGTCGTTGTGAGAGGTCTGTGGTGTTTTTAAACTTAGTTTATTTCTTCAATCAAAAGTTTGTTATTTTAAATGGCACCGGAGTGTGCTGTTTTGTTCTCAGGCAGCATTAGAAGAAGAATCTGCCTGCGTTTTCTACACTGGCTGTTCTCATACATTCTGAGGAGTGAGGTAACTTCAGAAAAGGGGAATAGCATGCAGGGCCTGTGAAAAAGCCCCTTTCCTAATATTGGGTCAGTGACTTAAATATGTGTCAGGCTTTTCCTTTATATACCATTTACCTTATTTGAAGAATGATACTAACACCAGTCTTATAAAAGGATGAATTTATTAAGTTACAGATCTATACATGAGTGGTGAGAGAAGCGTCTAACATACAAGGCTTTATTCTTCTAATCTATCTACACTATAATGTGTGCATGCAAAGGAAGATGAAGTCTCTCTGTTACCTGGGTGTATTTGTCCTTCCTTTTTCCTCTCTTTCAAGCTGCTTCTCAAAACATATTTATAGCCAAACAGCCACACCATGAAGACAGTCCCAGCCAATCAAATCCATTCATCTTCTGGTTTATAACAATTCATCTGTTGAGTTAACTGCCTGTAGATGTCGCTGTGGTCCAAGAAATGAGTTTTCCTAATGCCATCTGACCTTTGTGACCCATCTCAGGACTGACCTTATCTGAGTCCCTTTGTCCTTTTGAATTTTTATGACATTTGATTTTCTATCCTCAGGAAGGAGCTCAGGTCTCACCTGTCTTATCTACATTGGTAGCCTTTGATCCTTCTGTACAGGCCTTGGGGTCGAGTTACTTGATATTATCTCTTGGAAACTAGTTTATTCAATAGGGTTAAGCTTTCCTTACTATAGCAAAATGTGCTTTTCTCCAACATAGGTGTGTCCGGTCCACGGCGTCATCCTTACTTGTGGGATATTCTCTTCCCCAACAGGAAATGGCAAAGAGCCCAGCAAAGCTGGTCACATGATCCCTCCTAGGCTCCGCCTACCCCAGTCATTCTCTTTGTCGTTGCACAGGCAACATCTCCACGGAGATGGCTAAGAGTTTTTTTGGTGTTTAAATGTAGTTTTATTCTTCAATCAAGAGTTTGTTATTTTAAAATAGTGCTGGTATGTACTATTTACTCTGAAACAGAAAAGAGATGAAGATTTCTGTTTGTAAGAGGAAAATGATTTTAGCAACCGTTACTAAAATCGATGGCTGTTTCCACACAGGACTGTTGAGATGAATTAACTTCAGTTGGGGGAAACAGTGAGCAGACTTTTGCTGCTTGAGGTATGACACATTTCTAACAAGACTTGGTAATGCTGGAAGCTGTCATTTTCCCTATGGGAACTGGTAAGCTATTTTCTTAGTTTAGTATAAGAATAAAGGGCTTCACAAGGGCTTTAAAGACTGGTAGACATTTTTCTGGGCTAAAACGATTACATTATGAGTATATTTAATGGATGTTATCTATAAATAGTTCTTTCTCCAACATAGGTGTGTCCGGTCCACGGCGTCATCCTTACTTGTGAGATATTCTCTTCCCCAACAGGAAATGGCAAAGAGCCCAGCAAAGCTGGTCACATGATCCCTCCTAGGCTCCGCCTTCCCCAGTCATTCTCTTTGCCGTTGCACAGGCAACATCTCCACGGAGATGGCTCAGAGTTTTTTGGTGTTTAAATGTAGTTTTTATTCTTCAATCAAGAGTTTGTTATTTTAAAATAGTGCTGGTATGTACTATTTACTCTGAAACAGAAAAGAGATGAAGATTTCTGTTTGTAAGAGGAAAATGATTTTAGCAACCGTTACTAAAATCTATGGCTGTTTCCACACAGGACTGTTGAGAGGAATTAACTTCAGTTGGGGGAAACAGTGAGCAGACTTTTGCTGCTTGAGGTATGACACATTTCTAACAAGACTTGGTAATGCTGGAAGCTGTCATTTTCCCTATGGGATCCGGTAAGCCATTTTTATTAAATAAGAATAAAGGGCTTCACAAGGGCTTTAAAGACTGGTAGACATTTTTCTGGGCTAAAACGATTGATTTATAAGCATTTTTAATAGTTTATAGCTTTGAGGAGTTATTTTATTCTTGGGAATTATGTTAAAGAAACGGCAGGCACTGTATTGGACACCTTTTTCACTGGGGGCCTTCTCTAATCATAGGCAGAGCCTCATTTTCGCGCCACTAATGCGCAGTTGTTTTTGGGAAGCAAGGCATGCAGATGCATGTGTGAGGAGCTCAGATACATAGAAAAAGCTTACTGAAGGCGTCATTTGGTATCGTATTCCCCTCTGGGCTTGGTTGGGTCTCAGCAAAGCAGATACCAGGGACTGTATAGGGGTTAAATATAAAAACGGCTCCGGTTCCGTTATTTTAAGAGTTAAAGCTTTAAGACACTGTGGTGAAATTTTGGTGAATTTTGAACAATTCCTTCATACTTTTTCACATATTCAGTAATAAAGTGTGTTCAGTTTAAAATTTAAAGTGACAGTAACGGTTTTATTTTAAAACGTTTTTTATACTTTGTTATCAAGTTTATGCCTGTTTAACATGTCTGAACTATCAGATAGACTATGTTCTGTATGTGAGGAAGCCAAGGTTCCTTCTCATTTAAATAGATGTGATGTATGTGACAAACAATTTAGAGAAAATGATGCCCAAGATGATTCCTCAAGTGAGGGGAGTAAGCATGGTACTGCATCATCCCCTCCTTCGTCTACGCCAGTCTTGCCCACACAGGAGGCCCCTAGTACATCTAGTGCGCCAATACTCCTTACTATGCAACAATTAACGGCTGTAATGGATAATTCTATCAAAAACATTTTAGCCAAAATGCCCACTTATCAGCGAAAGCGCGACTGCTCTGTTTTAGAAAATACTGAAGAGCATGAGGACGCTGATGATAATGGTTCTGACATGCCCCTACACCAGTCTGAGGGGGCCAGGGAGGTTTTGTCTGAGGGAGAAATTTCAGATTCAGGGAAAATTTCTCAACAAGCTGAACCTGATGTGATTACATTCAAATTTAAATTGGAACATCTCCGCGCTCTGCTTAAGGAGGTGTTGTCTACTCTGGATGATTGTGACAATTTGGTCATTCCAGAGAAATTATGTAAGATGGACAAGTTCCTAGAGGTCCCGGTGCCCCCCGAAGCTTTTCCTATACCCAAGCGGGTGGCGGACATTGTAAACAAAGAATGGGAAAGGCCCGGCATACCTTTTGTCCCTCCCCCTATATTTAAGAAATTGTTTCCTATGGTCGACCCCAGAAAGGACTTATGGCAGACAGTCCCCAAGGTCGAGGGGGCGGTTTCTACTCTAAACAAACGCACTACTATCCCTATAGAAGATAGTTGTGCTTTCAAAGATCCTATGGATAAAAAATTAGAGGGTTTGCTTAAAAAGATGTTTGTTCAGCAAGGTTACCTTCTACAACCAATTTCATGCATTGTTCCTGTCACTACAGCAGCGTGTTTCTGGTTCGATGAACTAGAAAAGTCGCTTGATAAAGATTCTTCTTATGAGGAGATTATGGACAGAGTTCACGCTCTTAAATTGGCTAACTCTTTTACTTTAGACGCCACTTTGCAATTAGCTAGATTAGCGGCGAAAAATTCAGGGTTTGCTATTGTGGCGCGCAGAGCGCTTTGGCTAAAGTCTTGGTCAGCGGATGCGTCCTCCAAGAACAAATTGCTTAACATTCCTTTCAAGGGGAAAACGCTGTTTGGCCCTGACTTGAAAGAGATTATTTCAGATATCACTGGGGGTAAGGGCCACGCCCTTCCTCAGGATAGGTCTTTTAAGGCTAAAAATAAACCAAATTTTCGTCCCTTTCGCAGAAACGGACCAGCCTCAAGTTCTACATCCTCTAAGCAAGAGGGTAATACTTCTCAAACCAAGCCAGCCTGGAGGCCAATGCAAGGCTGGAACAAAGGTAAGCAGGCCAAGAAACCTGTCACTGCTACCAAGACAGCATGAGATGTTGGCCCCCGATCCGGGACCGGATCTGGTGGGGGGCAGACTTTCTCTCTTCGCTCAGGCTTGGGCAAGAGATGTTCTGGATCCTTGGGCGCTAGAAATAGTCTCCCAAGGTTATCTTCTGGAATTCAAGGAGCTACCCCCAAGGGGTAGTCTTCAGACCACATAAAAAGACAGGCATTCTTACATTGTGTAGAAGACCTGTTAAAAATGGGAGTGATTCATCCTGTTCCATTAGGAGAACAAGGGATGGGATTCTACTCCAATCTGTTCATAGTTCCCAAAAAAGAGGGAACATTCAGACCAATCTTAGATCTCAAGATCCTAAACAAATTTCTCAAGGTTCCATCGTTCAAAATGGAAACCGTTCGGACAATTCTTCCTACCATCCAGGAAGGTCAATTCATGACCACGGTGGATTTAAAGGATGCGTATCTACATATTCCTATCCACAAGGAACATCATCGGTTCCTAAGGTTCGCCTTTCTGGACAAGCATTACCAGTTTGTGGCACTTCCATTCGGATTAGCCACTGCTCCAAGAATTTTCACAAAGGTACTAGGGTCCCTTCTAGCGGTGCTAAGACCAAGGGGCATTGCAGTAGTACCTTACTTGGACGACATACTGATTCAAGCGTCGTCTCTGCCACAAGCAAAGGCTCATACGGACATTGTCCTGGCCTTTCTCAGATCTCACGGGTGGAAAGTGA
Organism: Bombina bombina; assembly: GCF_027579735.1. Classification (NCBI taxonomy): domain Eukaryota; kingdom Metazoa; phylum Chordata; class Amphibia; order Anura; family Bombinatoridae; genus Bombina; species Bombina bombina. Next base: position 553,850,168 of record NC_069499.1, on the reverse strand, counting down.
ACGTAGAAAAAAGTTCTCTATCCCCGTCAACAAGAGTTCCCTTCTTGGGAACAATAATAGACTCCTTAGAAATGAGGATTTTTCTGACAGAGGCCAGAAAATCAAAACTTCTAAGCTCTTGTCAAGTACTTCATTCTGTTCTTCTTCCTTCCATAGCGCAGTGCATGGAAGTAATAGGTTTGATGGTCGCGGCAATGGACATAGTTCCTTTTGCGCGAATTCATCTAAGACCATTACAACTGTGCATGCTCAGTCAGTGGAATGGGGATTATACAGACTTGTCTCAGACGATACAAGTAGATCAGAGGACCAGAGATTCACTCCGTTGGTGGCTGACCCTGGACAACCTGTCACAAGGGATGAGCTTCCGCAGACCAGAGTGGGTCATTGTCACGACCGACGCCAGTCTGGTGGGCTGGGGCGCGGTCTGGGAACCCCTGAAAGCTCAGGGTCTTTGGTCTCGGGAAGAATCTCTTCTCCCGATAAATATTCTGGAACTGAGAGCGATATTCAATGCTCTCAAAGCTTGGCCTCAGCTAGCAAAGGCCAAATTCATAAGGTTTCAATCAGACAACATGACGACTGTTGCGTATATCGACCATCAGGGGGGAACAAGGAGTTCCCTGGCGATGGAGGAAGTGACCAAAATAATTCAAGGGGCGGAGACTCACTCCTGCCACTTGTCTGCAATCCACATCCCAGGAGTGGAAAATTGGGAAGCGGATTTTCTGAGTCGTCAGACATTTCATCCGGGGGAGTGGGAACTCCATCCGGAAATCTTTGCCCAAATAATTCAATTGTGGGGCATTCCAGACATGGATCTGATGGCGTCTCGTCAGAACTTCAAGGTTCCTTGCTACGGGTCCAGATCCAGGGATCCCAAGGCGACTCTAGTCGATGCACTAGTAGCACCTTGGAGCTTCAACCTAGCTTATGTGTTCCCACCGTTTCCTCTCATTCCCAGGCTGGTAGCCAGGATCAAACAGGAGAGGGTATCGGTGATCTTGATAGCTCCTGCGTGGCCACGCAGGACTTGGTATGCAGATCTGGTGAATATGTCATCGGCTCCACCATGGAAGCTACCTTTGAGACAGGACCTTCTTGTTCAAGGTCCGTTCGAACATCCGAATCTGGCCTCACTCCAACTGACTGCTTGGAGATTGAACGCTTGATTTTATCAAAGCGAGGGTTCTCAGATTCTGTCATTGATACTCTTGTTCAGGCTAGAAAGCCTGTAACTAGAAAAATCTACCATAAAATATGGAAAAAATATATCTGTTGGTGTGAATCTAAAGGATTCCCATGGAACAAGATAAAAATTCCTAAGATTCTATCCTTTCTTCAAGAAGGTTTGGAGAAAGGATTATCTGCAAGTTCTTTGAAGGGACAGATTTCTGCTTTATCTGTTTTACTTCACAAAAAGCTGGCGGCTGTGCCAGATGTTCAAGCTTTTGTTCAGGCTCTGGTTAGAATCAAGCCTGTTTACAAACCTTTGACTCCTCCTTGGAGTCTCAATTTAGTTCTTTCAGTTCTTCAGGGGGTTCCGTTTGAACCCCTACATTCCGTTGATATCAAGTTATTATCTTGGAAAGTTTTGTTTTTGGTTGCAATTTCTTCTGCTAGAAGAGTTTCAGAGTTATCTGCTCTGCAGTGTTCTCCGCCCTATCTGGTGTTCCATGCAGATAAGGTGGTTTTGCGTACTAAACCTGGTTTTTTTCCGGAAGTTGTTTCTAACAAAAATATTAACCAGGAGATAGTCGTGCCTTCTTTGTGTCCGAATCCAGTTTCAAAGAAGGAACGTTTGTTACACAATTTGGATGTAGTTCGTGCTCTAAAATTCTATTTAGAGGCTACAAAGGATTTCAGACAAACTTCTTCCTTGTTTGTTGTTTATTCTGGTAAAAGGAGAGGTCAAAAAGCAACTTCTACCTCTCTCTCTTTTTGGCTTAAAAGCATTATCCGATTGGCTTATGAGACTGCCGGACGGCAGCCTCCTGAAAGAATCACAGCTCACTCCACTAGGGCCGTGGCTTCCACATGGGCCTTCAAGAACGAGGCTTCTGTTGAGCAGATATGTAAGGCAGCAACTTGGTCTTCACTGCACACTTTTACCAAATTTTACAAATTTTATACTTTTGCTTCTTCTGAGGCTATTTTTGGGAGAAAGGTTTTGCAAACCGTGGTGCCTTCCATCTAGGTGACCTGATTTGCTCCCTCCCATCATCCGTGTCCTAAAGCTTTGGTATTGGTTCCCACAAGTAAGGATGACGCCGTGGACCGGACACACCTATGTTGGAGAAAACAGAATTTATGCTTACCTGATAAATTACTTTCTCCAACGGTGTGTCCGGTCCACGGCCCGCCCTGGTTTTTTAATCAGGTCTGATGAATTATTTTCTCTAACTACAGTCACCACGGTATCATATGATTTCTCCTATGCATATTCCTCCTTTACGTCGGTCGAATGACTGGGGAAGGCGGAGCCTAGGAGGGATCATGTGACCAGCTTTGCTGGGCTCTTTGCCATTTCCTGTTGGGGAAGAGAATATCCCACAAGTAAGGATGACGCCGTGGACCGGACACACCGTTGGAGAAAGTAATTTATCAGGTAAGCATAAATTCTGTTTTTAATCTTGGGGATGTATTAAAAAAAACCGCAGGCACTGTATTGGACACCTTTTTCACTGGGGGCCTTTTCTAGTCATAGGCAGAGCCTCATTTTCGCGCCACTAATGCGCAGTTGTTTTTGGAAAGCAAGGCATGCAGATGCATGTGTGAGGAGCTAAGAACCACTGAAAAAGCTTACAGAAGGCGTCATTTGGTATCGTATTCCCCTCTGGGCTTGGTTGGGTCTCAGCAAAGCTGATACCAGGGACTGTATAGGGGTTAAATGTAAAAACGGCTCCGGTTCCGTTATTTTAAGAGTTAAAGCTTTCAAATTTGGTGTGCAATACTTTTAAGGCTTTAAGACACTGTGGTGAAATTTTGGTGAATTTTGAACAATTCCTTCATACTTTTTCGCATATTCAGTAATAAAGTGTGTTCAGTTTAAAATTTAAAGTGACAGTAACGGTTTTATTTTTAAACGTTTTTTGTGCTTTGTTATCAAGTTTATGCCTGTTAACATGTCTGAACCATCAGTTAGACGATGTTCTGTATGTTTGGAAGCCAAGGTTCCTCCCCATTTAAATATATGTGATGAATGTGACTTAGTGTCCGGACAAAGTAGGGACAATGATGCCACTGATAATGATGTTGCCCAAAATGATTCCTCAAGCGAGGGGAGTAAGCATGGTACTGCATCATCCCCTTCTATGTCTACACCAGTCTTGCCCACACAAGAGGCCCCTAGTACATCTAGTGCGCCAATCCTTCTTACTATGCAACAATTAACGGCTGTAATGGATAATTCTATTAAAAACATTTTGTCCAAAATGCCTACTTATCAGAGAAAGCGCGATTGCTCTGTTTTAGATACTGAAGAGCATGAGGACGCTGATGATAATGGTTCTAACGTACCCTCACGCCAATCTGAAGGGGCCAGCAGGGAGGTTTTGTCTGAGGGAGAAATTTCAGATTCAGGAAAAATTTCTCAACAAGCTGAACCTGATGTTATTGTTTTTAAATTTAAATTGGAACATCTCCGCGCTCTGCTTAAGGAGGTGTTATCTACTCTGGATGATTGTGACAATTTGGTCATTCCAGAGAAATTATGTAAGATGGACAAGTTCCTAGAGGTCCCGGTGCCCCCCGATGCTTTTCCTATACCCAAGCGGGTGGCGGACATTGTAAATAAGGAATGGGAAAGGCCCGGCATACCTTTTGTTCCTTCCCCTATATTTAAAAAGTTATTTCCTATGGTCGACCCCAGAAAGGACTTATGGCAGACAGTCCCCAAGGTCGAGGGGGCGGTTTCTACTCTAAACAAATGCACTACTATCCCTATAGAAGATAGTTGTGCTTTCAAAGATCCTATGGATAAGAAATTAGAGGGTTTGCTTAAAAAGATGTTTGTTCAGCAAGGTTACCTTCTACAACCAATTTCATGCATTGTTCCTGTCACTACAGCAGCGTGTTTCTGGTTCGAAGAACTAGAAAAGTCGCTCAATAAAGACTCTTCATATGAGGAGGTTATGGACAGAGTTCAAGCACTTAAATTGGCTAACTCTTTTATCTTAGACGCCACTTTGCAATTAGCTAGATTAGCGGCGAAAAATTCAGGTTTTGCAATTGTGGCGCGCAGAGCGCTTTGGCTAAAGTCTTGGTCAGCGGATGTGTCCTCCAAGAACAAATTGCTTAACATCCCTTTCAAAGGTAAAACGCTATTTGGCCCTGACTTGAAAGAGATTATTTCAGACATCACTGGGGGAAAGGGCCACGCCCTTCCTCAGGATAGGTATTTTAAGGCTAAAAATAAGCCAAATTTTCGTCCCTTTCGCAGAAACGGACCAGTCTCAAATTCTACACCCTCTAAGCAAGAGGGTAATAGTTCTCAAACCAAACCAGCCTGGAGACCAATGCAAGGCTGGAACAAGGGTAAGCAGGCCAAGAAACCTGCCACTGCTACTAAAACAGCATGAAGTATTGGCCCCCGATCCGGGACCGGATCTGGTGGGGGGCAGACTCTCTCTCTTTGATCAGGCTTGGGCAAGAGATGTTCAGGATCCTTGGGCGCTAGAAATAGTTTCTCAAGGTTATCTCCTGGAATTCAAGGAACTACCCCCAAGGGGAAGGTTCCACATGTCTCAATTGTCTTCAGACCAAATAAAAAGACAGGCATTCTTACATTGTGTAGAAGACCTGTTAAGAATGGGAGTGATTCATCCTGTTCCATTAGGAGAACAAGGGATGGGGTTTTACTCCAATCTGTTCATAGTTCCCAAAAAAGAGGGAACATTCAGACCAATTTTAGATCTCAAGATTCTAAACAAATTTCTCAGGGTTCCATCGTTCAAAATGGAAACCATTCAAACAATTCTTCCTACCATCCAGGAAGGTCAATTCATGACCACGGTGGATTTAAAGGATGCGTATCTACATATTCCTATCCACAAGGAACATCATCGGTTCCTAAGGTTTGCGTTTCTGGACAAGCATTACCAGTTTGTGGCACTTCCATTCGGATTAGCCACTGCTCCAAGGATTTTCACAAAGGTACTAGGGTCCCTTCTAGCGGTGCTAAGACCAAGGGGCATTGCAGTAGTACCTTACTTGGACGACATACTGATTCAAGCGTCGTCTCTGTCAAAAGCAAAGGCTCATACGGACATTGTCCTAGCCTTTCTCAGATCTCACGGGTGGAAGGTGAACATAGAAAAAAGTTCTCTGTCCCCGTCAACAAGAGTTCCCTTCTTGGGAACAATAATAGACTCCTTAGAAATGAAGATTTTTCTGACAGAGGCCAGAAAATCAAAACTTCTAAGCTCTTGTCAAGTACTTCATTCTGTTCTTCTTCCTTCCATAGCGCAGTGCATGGAAGTAATAGGTTTGATGGTTGCGGCAATGGACATAGTTCCTTTTGCACGAATTCATCTAAGACCATTACAACTGTGCATGCTCAGACAGTGGAATGGGGATTATACAGACTTGTCTCCGACGATCCAAGTAGATCAGGGAACCAGAGATTCACTCCGTTGGTGGCTGACCCTGAACAACCTGTCACAGGGAATGAGCTTCCGCAGACCAGAGTGGGTCATTGTCACGACCGACGCCAGTCTGGTGGGCTGGGGCGCGGTCTGGGAACCCCTGAAAGCTCAGGGTCTATGGTCTCGGGAAGAATCTCTTCTCCCGATAAACATTCTGGAACTGAGAGCGATATTCAATGCTCTCAAAGCTTGGCCTCAACTAGCAAAGGCCAAATTCATAAGGTTTCAATCAGACAACATGACGACTGTTGCATATATCAACCATCAGGGGGGAACAAGGAGTTCCCTAGCGATGGAAGAAGTGAACAAAATAATTCAATGGGCGGAGAATCACTCCTGCCACTTGTCTGCAATCCACATCCCAGGAGTGGAAAATTGGGAAGCGGATTTTCTGAGTCGTCAGACTTTCCATCCGGGGGAGTGGGAACTCCATCCGGAAATCTTTGCCCAAATAACTCAATTATGGGGCATTCCAGACATGGATCTGATGGCGTCTCGTCAGAACTTCAAGGTTCCTTGCTACGGGTCCAGATCCAGGGATCCCAAGGCGACTCTAGTAGATGCACTAGTAGCACCTTGGACCTTCAACCTAGCCTATGTATTCCCACCGTTTCCTCTCATTCCCAGGCTGGTAGCCAGGATCAATCAGGAGAGGGCTTCGGTGATCTTGATAGCTCCTGCGTGGCCACGCAGGACTTGGTATGCAGACCTGGTGAATATGTCATCGGCTCCACCATGGAAGCTACCTTTGAGACAGGACCTTCTTGTTCAAGGTCCATTCGAACATCCGAATCTGGCTTCACTCCAACTGACTGCTTGGAGATTGAACGCTTGATTTTATCAAAGCGTGGTTTTTCAGATTCTGTCATTGATACTCTTATTCAGGCTAGAAAGCCTGTAACTAGGAAAATTTACCATAAAATATGGAAAAAATATATCTGTTGGTGTGAATCTAAAGGATTCCCATGGAACAAGATAAAAATTCCTAAGATTCTATCCTTTCTGCAAGAAGGTTTGGAGAAAGGATTATCTGCAAGTTCTTTGAAGGGACAGATTTCTGCTTTATCTGTCTTACTTCACAAAAAGCTGGCGGCTGTGCCAGATGTTCAAGCTTTTGTTCAGGCTCTGGTTAGAATCAAGCCTGTTTACAAACCTTTGACTCCTCCTTGGAGTCTCAATTTAGTTCTTTCAGTTCTTCAAGGAGTTCCGTTTGAACCCTTACATTCCGTAGATATTAAGTTACTATCTTGGAAAGTTTTGTTTTTGGTTGCAATTTCTTCTGCTAGAAGAGTTTCAGAGTTATCTGCTCTGCAGTGTTCTCCTCCTTATCTGGTGTTCCATGCAGATAAGGTGGTTTTGCGTACTAAACCTGGTTTTCTTCCGAAAGTTGTTTCTAACAAAAATATTAACCAGGAGATAGTTGTGCCTTCTTTGTGTCCAAATCCAGTTTCAAAGAAGGAACGTTTGTTACACAATTTGGATGTAGTTCGTGCTCTAAAATTCTATTTAGAGGCTACAAAGGATTTCAGATAAACATCTTCTTTGTTTGTTGTTTATTCAGGTAAAAGGAGAGGTCAAAAAGCAGCTTCTACCTCTCTCTCTTTTTGGCTTAAAAGCATCATCCGATTGGCTTATGAGACTGCCGGACGGCAGCCTCCTGAAAGAATCACAGCTCACTCCACTAGGGCTGTGGCTTCCACATGGGCCTTCAAGAACGAGGCTTCTGTTGATCAGATATGTAAGGCAGCGACTTGGTCTTCACTGCACACTTTTACCAAATTTTACAAATTTGATACTTTTGCTTCTTCTGAAGCTATTTTTGGGAGAAAGGTTTTGCAAGCCGTGGTGCCTTCCATCTAGGTGACCTGATTTGCTCCCTCCCTTCATCCGTGTCCTAAAGCTTTGGTATTGGTTCCCACAAGTAAGGATGACGCCGTGGACCGGACACACCTATGTTGGAGAAAACAGAATTTATGCTTACCTGATAAATTACTTTCTCCAACGGTGTGTCCGGTCCACGGCCCGCCCTGGTTTTTTTAATCAGGTCTGATGAATTATTTTCTCTAACTACAGTCACCACGGTATCATATGATTTCTCCTATGCATATTCCTCCTTTACGTCGGTCGAATGACTGGGGTAGGCGGAGCCTAGGAGGGATCATGTGACCAGCTTTGCTGGGCTCTTTGCCATTTCCTGTTGGGGAAGAGAATATCCCACAAGTAAGGATGACGCCGTGGACCGGACACACCGTTGGAGAAAGTAATTTATCAGGTAAGCATAAATTCTGTTTTCCAGTTATACAGTTATTACATCCCCTCTTTGTGTCTGAATGACACACATGTATCCTTTGTGTTGCAATAGAAAAACCATTATTGATCTTTTTCCTTGTGTCCTCTTCAGATCTGTGGCTTTATCGGTGTAGTGTATGGCAATATCTGGTTATAGAGCTCAGTTGTGAGGAAAAACGTATTGACATATCTAAAGTGTAAATTATGTCTAGCCTTGGATATTAAACAATTCAGCACTCTATAGAATACAAATACAAATGATAGAAACAATATGGACCACATAGTTCACAAAAGGGGCAATGAAGGGTCTACAAAAATAGAATGGACCCTATCACACACAGTTTATTTGCAATTCATAATTTACATTAATATACCACACAATAGATTTCCATTTTGTTGTTGGGCTTATTTCTTTGTGTAATCAGTCTTAAAGGTTGACAACAAAACACAACTATGACCTCTGACTGTTTAAATGCACTGTAAAGTTGTTACACAACATACATTACCAAAATTAATTAAAATGTTGTCAGTTTAAATGTACCTGTGATTTAAACATGGAACACAATTATTTGAATTATGCTAAATTTCATTGACCATGCAAGGAGCTTATTTTTGTTACTGAACCAACGTCTACTATCAATAATAAAGTGTTATTTGTTTTCTAATTGCAGTATAAAACATACTGAGTTTCATTAAATGGATGCATCACAAAATGTGCAATGCAAGTCTCAATATTAACACAACATTTAAATTAAATTTATGTTGGATGGATATAGATACAAATTCAGCAGCAATATAAATCAGATCAAACCTAGAACTCCTTTTCTCATTCCTACATTACACCATTTACATAGCATAATGTTTTATTGCTACACAGGTAACCCAGTTGTCTAGCAGACATGATAAAAAAAATGAAACACTACTCAAATTGTTAAAAATTAGTCAGTGGGAGCAGCATCATGATCTCAATAAAACACAACACTTCCTTGAAAATCATGTATTCACATAAATTAAATGAATTTTATCACTTCATGCAGAATTTATTATCATTATTATTGTTATTTTTTTCATTTGACTACCCTTGTATTATGTAACAGCTATCAGCCAATCAGAATAGTTTACATATACTGTGACCATGCACATCTGCTCATGGTCCCCCCAAAAATGTGCATATAAAAAGACTATAATATCTGACAATGGAGGTAAATTGAAAAGTCTTCCAAAAATGAACTAATTTTGATTTTAGTGTCTCTTTAAATAACGTTTGCATCTCCTGACATCTGAGCAATTGCAGATTGTTGTGTTTGTTTGTATGTAACACAATATAGTTTGGAAATACAAAATAACAACCCATCACAAACTGTGTATTTTTTTCTTATTTACAGACAGATACCAAACCACCCACTCCTTTTATAAATTATGTTATGTAATCATCACAATAATCACACCCATTGTGATAAACATTAGGTCTTTTCTGTCTTAAAGGGACCGTCAACACCAGAATATTTGTTGTTTTAAAAGATACATAATCCCTTTATTACCCATTCCCCAGTGTTGCATAATCAACACTTTTATCTTAATATACTTTTTACCTCTGTAATTACCTTGTATCTAAGCATCTTCTGACAGCCCCCTGATCACATGACATTTTATTTATTTAATTATGTTAAACCAAATTTAGTATCCTCTATGACAGCATTGAATAATATGTTTTGGGATAGATGTTTAAAAATCATAATAAAACAAACAAACCATGATGAATATCAGTACCACCCAAGGACTTTTGCTCAAACTAATTTGTGCCCAAGTGAGACTTTAAACCAGCACATACACAAGATGTTTTTAACTTTGAGGAATGTAAGGGAGCATTTTGTCTTGTTTCACTGTAGTCAAACATGCTATTAGATATTTAGTTCAAAAAGATATGCTTGAGCTGTATGGAAAGATGTCTGCAAATGGAGAGAAGTGTATCTTTCGCCACAATATCTCTTAAACTATGTTTCTCAATTTGTTTAAACATTCAACCTTATCATTTGTTAAATCCCTTATCCAGTGTTATAAAACTCGCTTGTGTGCACACCCTGGCTGAGAAAGGGATTGTCTGGATGATATCAAAGACAAAGTAAAGTGAAATGTGAACATCCATCCCCCCCTTTTTATGGAGGTAAAAACAACATTTTACCCCCATAAAATAAAACATTACTGATCAACTTTTAAAGACAAACAAAAATAATAATCGATTCATTATAAAATTTAGTTTTCCCCCTAAGTTTCCTGCTTGTAAACACGTTGTATCTGAATCCTTTGTAATGTGTATTACTCTATTTGCTTGTTGTAAAACAAGTTTGCAAACTACCTAGAAAAACAAATGGTGGTCTCTCATTTAAAAACAAATTAAATAAATAAATCTGAAACCCTACCCATGCATACATTCAATTGCATGTAGAAAATCTAAATCTAAAAAAAAATGAGCGTTAATTTTTTTTTATTTATTTTTTTAAATAGTTGGAGAACAAAATAAGCAAGGGTATGAAAAATAAAGAGCACCAGTAAACAATACTAATGCTCAATGATTTGTTTTGCTCTTATCTTTATTGGACCTCTTGTCCTTACCCCTCTTTGTATAAAGAACAAACAAAACAAAACAAAAAAAATTACAAACAGAGGGAGACACTGAACATCATACAAATGAGACAAACATAACATAAAAATGACAAATGTAACATAAATGTGCAGTTCCAATCTCTTCACCTGTGAATAAAGAAAATTATAATTAAAAGACCTAAACAAAAGAGAAAAATAAATAAAAAATAAAATAAACCTGATGCCCAATATGTCCTGCAAGAAATAAAACATGTCACACTCATGCAGAGAAAAACAAAATACAAATAAAATATTAGATTAATCAAAATTTTCAATTGGCTGCCATACATATTTAGGCCTAAGTATGAATTAAATTGCTTGCAAACAATTTATTGGTAAGGTCAACATATGGCATGACTCTAACACAGATAGCATTTCTTATCTATACACAGGTAAACTTTTTTTTATTTATTTCAGAACTGCCTGTAATAACAGAGTTTGTTCCTTTTAATTTTTCCTGAAAAACAAAAAACAAAAAATAGTGTCAGGACATAGAACAAATAACAGTTACACTGATTGTGCCACCTTATTTATAATCATTATTTAATTCAAAGTGCTAAATTACTCTTAAAGGTGGTGAGAACATAGTTTTCCATGCTTGATACCTATTTGATATATTTCTTGGATGGGAAACATCATATTTATTTGGAAATAATTTCTTAATACTATTGATGTAATTGATATCTGCATATTCCAGACCAGTTCTCACATAGCCCTTTTCATTAAACCAACAGTATTTCATTTTATGACCCCCCTTCCCACAAATAAAACAAACCTGGGAAGTATTTGCTCTGGGTGCATACATATATTGCTTCTTATGAAAAGATGCCATGAGATTTTTACATTTTGATTCCTTTCTCCAATCGTCCAACATACAGAGAAACTGTTTAAAACTCCTTGCATTACCCAGTAAATTCCTATTAACAAAATCCATGCCTTCATATTTTCCTGCTAGAATTCTTAACATTCTGGGATCTCCAATCTCTAAGTTTGGTGTGCCTTTTAGTTTACAGTATAATTGATGAAATTTACTACAGAAAGCAATTGGCTCTTCCATTGGGTGGGGAACTACTGTGTCTAAAAATGATGTATCTGTTAAATCCACAGCAGTTAGTTCTAACAACATGTTAGCACGTGTCTCTTTGTCAGCCCATAACCCATTCTGCTGTAAAAGCTGCAGTGCTTTACTGTAGTATGCTGGCAGCCAGAACTTAAATAGATAACAAGCAGTCTGATCATCCAAGCTATACTGTGCTACATGTTGCTCAAAATTAAATATACTATGCAGGATATGCAATTGTGGGTCAAATGGTGGAATTAAAGCTTTTATCTTCCTAGCATACTTTTTATATGGATTTTCTGGTGCACTAGTCAGCACAGAGGGAGTCTGTACACTCTCTTCTCCAATAGTCGGAGACCCTGTTGTTTGTGGACTTTCTAATCTATCCTGGCACATGGTAGAAATAGTTTTTTTACAATTTGCATTGTCCAGCTCTATTGTAGTATTTACAGGAAACAATGGCAGTAGCTTGGATTTACCTTCTCCTAATGTATCTGTTGTTATTATAGCATTTCTTTCTTTCTGTGAATGTTCAACTACATTCTCTGTCTGGCTAGATTCACTTTTGTGACAAACACCATGCTTTTCTTCCTTAGCATAATTACTGTTTACACATGTATCTTTTTCTGATAAAACAGGAGACAATTCTAACCTTTCCTTTCCATTTGTACTGTACAATAAGTTTAGCTAAATTACCATTATACTTTAATTTCTTATTCTACACAGACTTCTTAATTTTACAAACAGCATCCTGAAATTGTTGCAACAAATCATTAAATAATTGTAATGCATTTAAATTATCTTTACACACATATTCAATAGTACTATTATTTGCACATCTGTTAATAACTTCCATCTCACCTGCTCACAAGGGTCAGTCCAGAATTCTTGTTCTGATATAGCCTTCCAGTGCGCTCGTGTCTGAGTCCTGCCACAACTGTTGCTTGTACTGGGTTCTCCAATAGTTTGTCTTCTCAAAAAAAAACTGGAACGCTAACCTCCTGGCTGGCTCGCCAATGTGAAAAAGCCCCTTTCCTAATATTGGGTCAGTGACTTAAATATGTGTCAGGCTTTTCCTTTATATACCATTTACCTTATTTGAAGAATGATACTAACACCAGTCTTATAAAAGGATGAATTTATTAAGTTACAGATCTATACATGAGTGGTGAGAGAAGCGTCTAACATACAAGGCTTTATTCTTCTAATCTATCTACACTATAATGTGTGCATGCAAAGGAAGATGAAGTCTCTCTGTTACCTGGGTGTATTTGTCCTTCCTTTTTCCTCTCTTTCAAGCTGCTTCTCAAAACATATTTATAGCCAAACAGCCACACCATGAAGACAGTCCCAGCCAATCAAATCCATTCATCTTCTGGTTTATAACAATTCATCTGTTGAGTTAACTGCCTGTAGATGTCGCTGTGGTCCAAGAAATGAGTTTTCCTAATGCCATCTGACCTTTGTGACCCATCTCAGGACTGACCTTATCTGAGTCCCTTTGAAGATTTATGATGCCATTGTCCTGTCCTGTGTCCTTTTGAAGCTTTATGACATTTGATTTTCTATCCTCAGGAAGGAGCTCAGGTCTCACCTGTCTTATCTACATTGGTAGCCTTTGATCCTTCTGTACAGGCCTTGGGGACGAGTTACTTGTTATTTTCTCTTGGAAACTAGTTTATTCAATAGGGTTAAGCTTTCCTTACTATAGCAAAATGTGCTTTTCCAGTTATAAAGTTATTACAGGGCCCCCCTGCAAACGAGGTATGTGCAGTAAATTATTTTTCTGAGGAATGGAATTGACTGAGAAAATACTGCTGATACCAATGTAATGTAAGTTCAGCCTTAAATGCAGTGATAGCGACTGGTATTAGGCTGATGAGTGTGTGTACACTGAATGTATTTCTCTTGTTAGGTGTGTTCAGTCCACGGGTCATCCATTATTTATGGGATATATTCTCCTTCCCAACAGGAAGTTGCAAGAGGATCACAAGCAGATCTGCTATATAGCTCCTCCCCTCACATGTCATATCCAGTCATTCTCTTGCAACCCTCAACAAAGAAGGAGGTCGCGAGAGGAGCTGGAGTTTTTACTTATCTATTCTTCAATCAAAAGTTTGTTATTTTAAATGGCACCGGAGTGTGCTGTTTTTCTATCTCAGGCAGTATTTGGAAGAAGAAACTGCCTGCGTTTTTTTTTCTATGGTCTTAGCAGGCGTAACTAAGAACCACTGGCTGTTCTCGACATTCTGAGGAGTGGGGTAACTTCAGAAACTGGGAATAGCATGCGGGGTCCTCCGCAAATGAGGTATGTGCAGTACTTTATTTTCTGGGAATGGAATTGACTAAGAAAATACTGCTGTTACCGTATGATGTAAGTACAGCCTTAAATGCAGTAGTGGCAACTGGTATCAGGCTGATAAATGTATGCGCAGTCGAGTTATTTTCTAGGGACTAGAATTTGACTGAGAAAATACTGTTAAAACTGAAATAATACTTAAGCCTTATCTGCAGTGGTAGCGACTGGTAGCAGGCTTAGTGATAACTTTGCATGACATTGGAAAATACTTTACTCTAATAATTTACTGGCATGTTATTCGTTTTTGTGAGGTACTTTGGTGATAAATCTCTTTGGGCATGATTTTTTTCCACATGGCTAACATATTTTTCTGCATGGAAACCGTTATATCAGGGCTCCCACTGTTGTGATAGGAGTGGGAGGGACCTTGTTTTAGCGCCTTGTTGTGCAGTTAAAATTCTAGCACAGTCTTCCTGCTTCTTCCTCCTTGATCCTGGACGTCTCTAGAGAGCTCAGGGGTCTGCAAAATTCATTTGTGAGGGAGGTAATCAGTCACAGCAGATCTGTGACAGTGTGCTTGACTGTGATTAAAAGCGTTAAATCTTAATTGATATCCGTTTTATCCGTTTTGGGTATTGAGGGGTTAATCATCTTTTTGCTAATGGGTGCAATCCTCTGCTAATAATACACTTCTTGTTAAGAATTGTTTAATTATATCTGTATTTTTGAAGCGCTGCAGCATTTTTTATATTGCTTGTAAACTTATTTAAAGTGATTTCCAAGCTTGCTAGTTTCATTGCTAAGTCTGTTTAAACATGTCTGATTCAGAGGAAACTGTTTGTTCATCATGTTCAAAAGCCAATGTGGAGCCCAATAGAACGATGTGTACCAATTGTATTGATATTGCTTTGAATAAAAGTCAATCTGTACCGATAAAGAAACTATCACCAGACAACGAGGGGGAAGTTATGCCGCCTAACTCTCCTCACGTGTCAGTACCTGCGTCTCCCGCTCGGGAGATGCGTAGGATTGAGACGCCAAGTACATCTAGGCCCTTACAAATCACTTTACATGATATGGCTAATGTTATGAAAGAAGTATTATATAATATGCCCGAATTAAGGGGCAAACGCGATAGCTCTGGGTTAAGGACAGAGCGTGCTGATGACACGAGAGCCATGTCTGATACTGCGTCACAATTTGCAGAACATGAGGACGGTGAGCTTCATTCTGTCGGTGACGGTTCTGATCTGGGGAGACCGGATTCAGAAATTTCAAATTTTAAATTTAAGCTTGAGAACCTCCGTGTGTTACTAGGGGAGGTATTAGCGGCTCTGAATGATTGCGACACGGTGGCAATTCCAGAGAAATTGTGTAGGTTGGATAGATACTATGCGGTACCGGTGTGTACTGACGTCTTTCCTATACCAAAAAGACTTACAGAAATTATTAGTAAGGAGTGGGATAGACCACATGTGTGCCTTTTTCCCCTCCCCCGATATTTAGAAAAATGTTCCCTATAGACGCCACCACACGAGACTTATGGCAGACGGTCCCTAAGGTGGAGGGAGCAGTTTCTACGTTAGCCAAGCGTACCACTATCCCGGTGGAGGATAGCTGTGCTTTCTCAGATCCAATGGATAAAAAATTAGAGGGTTATCTTAAGAAAATGTTTGTTCAACAGGGTTTTATATTGCAGCCTCTTGCATGCATTACGGCTGCAGCGGCATTCTGGTTTGAGTCTCTGGAAGAGGCGATTCGCACAGAGCCATTGGATGAGGCTTTGAGCAAAGTTAGAACCCTTAAGCAAGCTAATGCGTTTGTTTCAGATGCCGTAGTACATCTAACCAAACTTACGGCTAAAAATTCCGGATTCGCCATACAGGCGCGCAGAGCGCTCTGGCTTAAATCCTGGTCAGCGGATGTAACTTCCAAGTCTAAGCTACTTAACATTCCTTTCAAAGGGCAGACCTTATTCGGGCCCGGCTTGACATTACGGGAGGTAAGGGCCACGCCCTTCCTCAGGACAGGGCCAAATCAAAGGCCAAACAGTCTAATTTTCGTGCCTTTCGTAACTTCAAGGCAGGAGCAGCATCGACTTCCTCCGCTCCAAAACAGGAAGGAACTACTGCTCGTTACAGACAGGGTTGGAAAGTCAACCAGTCATGGAACAAGGGCAAGCAGGCCAGAAAGCCTACTCCCGCCCCTAAGACAGCATGAAGACAGGGCCCCCTATCCGGAGACGGATTTAGTGGGGGGCAGACTTTCTCTCTTCGCCCAGGCTTGGGCAAGAGATGTGCAGGATCCCTGGACGTTAAAGATTATATCTCAGGGATACCTTCTGGATTTCAAAACCTCTCCTCCACAAGGGAGGTTCCATCTTTCGAGGTTATCAACAAACCTAGTAAAGAGAGAGGCATTTCTACAATGTGTACAAGACCTCTTAATCATGGGAGTGATCCACTCAGTTCCGCGATCGGAACAGGGACAAGGATTTTACTCGAATCTATTTGTGGTTCCCAAAAAAGAGGGAACCTTCAGACCAATCTTGGACTTAAAGATCTTAAACAAATTCCTAAGGGTACCATCATTCAAGATGGAAACCATTCGAACCATCATACCCATGATCCAAGAGGGTCAATATATGACCACAGTGGACTTAAAGGATGCTTACCTTCATATACCGATTCACAAAGATCATTATCGGTACCTAAGGTTTGCCTTTCTAGACAGGCATTACCAGTTTGTGGCTCTTCCCTTCGGTTTAGCCACGGCCCCGAGAATTTTTACGAAGGTTCTGGGCTCACTTCTGGCGGTACTAAGACCACGAGGCATAGCGGTGGCTCCGTACCTAGACGACATTCTGAAACAAGCGTCAAGTTTTCAGAATGCAAAGTCTCATACAGAGATAGTTCTAGCATTTCTGAGGTCGCATGGGTGGAAAGTGAACGTGGAAAAGAGTTCTCTGTTACCACTCACAAGGGTTCCTTTTCTAGGGACTCTTATAGATTCTGTAGAGATGAAGATTTACCTGACGGAGTCCAGGTTATCAAAGATTCTCAATGCTTGCCGTGTCCTTCATTCCGTTCCAAGCCCATCGGTAGCTCAGTGCATGGAGGTAATCGGCTTAATGGTCGCGGCAATGGACATAGTGCCATTTGCGCGCCTGCATCTCAGACCGCTGCAACTATGCATGCTCAGTCAATGGAACAGGGATTACTCAGATCTGTCCCCTTTGCTAAATCTGGACCAGGAGACCAGAGATTCTCTTCTCTGGTGGTTGTCACCGGTTCATCTGTCCAAAGGAATGACCTTTCGCAGACCAGATTGGACGATTGTAACAACGGATGCCAGCCTTCTAGGCTGGGGAGCAGTCTGGAATTCCCTGAAGGCTCAGGGATCGTGGACTCAGGAGGAGAAACTCCTTCCAATAAACATTCTAGAATTAAGAGCAATATTCAATGCTCTTCTAGCTTGGCCTCAGTTAGCAAAACTGAGGTTCATCAGATTTCAGTCGGACAATATCACGACTGTGGCTTACATCAATCATCAAGGGGGAACCAGGAGTTCCCTAGCGATGTTGGAAGTCTCGAAGATAATTCGCTGGGCAGAGTCTCACTCTTGCCACCTGTCAGCGATTTACATCCCGGGCGTAGAGAACTGGGAGGTGGATTTTTTAAGTCGCCAGACTTTTCATCCGGGAGAGTGGGAACTTCACCCGGAGGTATTTGCTCAACTGATTCGTCGTTGGGGCAAATCGGATCTGGATCTCATGGCATCTCGCCAGAACGCGAAGCTTCCTTGTTACGGATCCAGGTCCAGGGACCCGGGAGCGGTGCTGGTAGATGCAATAGCAGCCCCTTGGGTTTTCAACATAGCTTATGTGTTTCCACCATTTCCGTTGCTACCTCGACTGATTGCCAGGATCAAACAGGAGAGGGCATCGGTAATTCTGATAGCACCTGCGTGGCCACGCAGGACCTGGTATGCAGACCTAGTGGACATGTCGTCCTGTCCACCATGGTCTCTTCCTCTGAGGCAGGACCTTCTAATTCAGGGTCCTTTCAACCATCCAAACCTAATTTCTCTGAGGCTGACTGCCTGGAAATTGAACGCTTGATTCTATCAAAGCGTGGGTTTTCGGATTCGGTTATTGATACATTAATACAGGCTCGGAAACCTGTGACCAGAAAAATTTACCATAAGATATGGCGTAAATATTTATATTGGTGTGAATCCAAGAGTTACTCATGGAGTAAGGTTAGGATTCCTAGGATATTGGCTTTTCTACAAGAGGGTTTAGAAAAGGGTTTATCCGCTAGTTCGCTAAAGGGACAGATTTCAGCTCTGTCTATTCTTTTACACAAATGTCTGGCAGAGAATCCAGACGTCCAGGCCTTTTGTCAGGCTTTGGCTAGAATTAAGCCTGTGTTTAAAGCTGTTGCTCCTCCGTGGAGCTTAAACTTAGTTCTTAAAGTTCTTCAGGGTGTTCCGTTTGAACCCCTTCATTCCATTGATATTAAGCTTTTATCTTGGAAAGTTTTGTTTTTTATGGCTATTTCCTCGGCTCGAAGAGTCTCTGAGTTATCTGCCTTACATTGTGATTCTCCTTATCTGATCTTTCATTCAGACAAGGTAGTACTGCGTACTAAACCTGGGGTTTTGCCTAAGGTTGTTTCTAACAGGAATATCAATCAAGAGATTGTTGTTCCATCATTATGTCCTAATCCTTCTTCAAAGAAGGAACGTCTTTTGCATAATCTAGACGTGGTCCGTGCTCTGAAGTTCTACTTACAGGCAACTAAAGATTTTAGACAAACTTCTTCTCTGTTTGTCGTTTACTCTGGACAGAGGAGAGGTCAAAAGGCTTCGGCTACCTCTCTCTCTTTTTGGCTTCGTAGCATAATACGTTTAGCCTATGAGACTGCTGGACAGCAGCCTCCTGAAAGAATTACAGCTCATTCCACTAGAGCTGTGGCTTCCACCTGGGCCTTTAAGAATGAGGCCTCTGTTGAACAGATTTGCAAGGCTGCAACTTGGTCTTCACTTCATACTTTCTCTTGTTAAGTGTAGTCAGTCCACTGGTCATCCATTACTTATGGAATATATCTCTTCCTAACAGGAAGCTGCAAGAGGATCACCCAGCAGAGCTGCTACATAGCTCCTCCCCTCACATGTCATATTCAGTCATTCTCTTGCAGCCTAACTAGATAGGTCGCTGTGAGAGGTCTGTGGTGTTTTTTAACTTAGTTTATTTCTACAATCAAAAGTTTGTTATTTTAAATGGCACCGGAGTGTGCTGTTTATTCTCAGGCAGCATTAGAAGAAGAATCTGCCTGCGTTTTCTATAATCTTAGCAGACGTAACTAAGATCCACTGGCTGTTCTCATCTGAGGAGTGAGGTAACTTCAGAGAAGGGGAATAGCATGCAGGGCCCCCCTGCAAATGAGGTATGTGCAGTAATTATTTTTCTGAGGAATGGAACTGACTGAGAAAATACTGCTGATACCAATGTAAAGTAAGTTCAGCCTTAAATGCAGTGATAGCGACTGGTATTAGGCTGATGAGTGTGTGTACACTGAATGTATTTTTCTAAGGAATGGAATTGACTCTGAAAATACTGTTAATACTGAAATAATGTATGAGCCTTAACTGCAGTAAAAGCGACTGGTAGCAGGCTTATTAATAACAATTCATAACTTTTCAAATGTATGTTTAAAACGTTTACTGGCATGTTAATAGTTTTTTGTGAGGTACTTGGTGATAAAACTTATTGGGGCATGATTTTTACCACATGGCCATCTTTGTTTTCTGCATAGAAACAGTTTTCTGAGCTTCCCCACTGTTGTAATATGAGTGGGAGGGGCCTATTTTAGCGCTTTTTTGCACAGTAAAAATTCAGTCACAATCTGTCTACTTCATCCTCCATGATCCAGATCGTCTCTAGAGAGCTCAGGGGTCTTCAAAATTCATTTTGAGGGAGGTAATCAGTCACAGCAGACCTGTGACAGTGTGTTTTGACTGTGAGAAAAACGTTAATTATTAAATTGTTAATCCGTTTTTGGGTATTAAGGGGTTAATCATCCATTTGCTGGTGGGTGCAATCCTTTGCTAACTTAATACATTTACTGTGAAAAATTGGTTGCTATAACTATTTTGGTTCATTGTTATTTCAACTGTGACAGCTTTTTGTGCTTCTTAAAGGCACAGTAGCGTTTTTTATATTGCTTGTAAATTTATTTAGAAAAGTATTTCCAAGCTTGCTAGTCTCATTGCTAGTCTGTTTAAACATGTCTGACACAGATGAATCTCTTTGTTCACTATGTTTAAAGGCCAATGTGGAGCCCAATAGAAATTTATGTACTAATTGCATTGATGCTACTTTAAATAAAAGTCAATCTTTACATGTAAAGAAATTATCACCAGACAACGAGTGGGAAGTTATGCCGACTAACTCTCCTCACGTGTCAGTACCTTTGCCTCCCGCTCAGGAGGTGCGTGATTTTGTGGCGCCAAGTACATCAGGGAGGCCCTTACAAATCACTTTGCAAGACATGGCTACTGTTATGACAGAAGTATTATCTAAATTGCCAGAATTAAGAGGCAAGCGCGATAGCTCTGGGTTAAGGACAGAGCGCGCGGATGAGGTGAGAGCCATGTCAGATACTGTGTCACAGTTTGCAGAACGTGAAGACGGAGAGCTTCATTCTGTGGGTGACGGATCTGATCCAGGGAGACTGGATTCAGAGATTTCTAATTTTAAATTTAAGCTTGAGAACCTCCGCATATTGCTAGGGGAGGTATTAGCGGCTCTGAATGATTGTAACACAGTTGCAATTCCAGAAAAATTATGTAGGTTGGATAGATACTATGCGGTACCGGTGTGTACTGACGTGTTTCCTATACCTAAAAGGCTTACAGAGATTATTAGCAAGGAGTGGGATAGACCTGGTGTGCCCTTTTCCCCTCCTCCCATATTTAGGAAAATGTTTCCTATAGACGCCACCACACGAGACTTATGGCAGACGGTCCCTAAGGTGGAGGGAGCAGTTTCTACTTTAGCTAAGCGTACAACTATCCCGGTGGAGGATAGTTGTGCCTTTTCAGATCCAATGGATAAGAAATTAGAGGGTTACCTGAAGAAAATGTTTGTTCAACAAGGTTTTATCTTACAGCCCCTTGCATGCATTGCGCCTGTCACTGCTGCGGCGGCATTCTGGTTTGAGTCTCTGGAAGAGGCCATTCGCACAGCTCCATTGGATGAAATTATGAACAAGCTTAAAGCACTTAAGCTAGCTAATGCATTTGTTTCTGATGCCGTCGTACATTTAACCAAACTTACGGCTAAGAACTCCGGATTCGCCATCCAAGCGCGCAGAGCGCTATGGCTTAAATCCTGGTCAGCTGACGTGACTTCTAAATCTAAATTGCTTAATATTCCTTTCAAAGGGCAGACCTTATTCGGGCCCGGCTTGAAAGAAATTATAGCTGACATTACGGGAGGTAAGGGCCATGCTCTACCTCAGGACAGGGCCAAATCAAAGGCCAAACAGTCTAATTTTCGTGCCTTTCGTAACTTCAAGGCTGGAGCAGCATCAACTTCCTCCGCTCCAAAACAGGAAGGAGCTGTTGCTCGTTACAGGCAGGGCTGGAAAGTTAACCAGTCCTGGAACAAGGGCAAGCAGGCCAAGAAACCTGCTGCTGCCCCCAAGACAGCATGAAGAGAGGGCCCCCTATCCGGAAACGGATCTAGTGGGGGGCAGACTTTCTCTCTTCGCCCAGGCTTGGGCAAGAGATGTCCAGGATCCCTGGGCGTTGGAGATCATATCTCAGGGATATCTCCTGGACTTCAAAACTTCTCCTCCACGAGGGAGATTTCATTTTTCAAGGTTATCAGCAAACCAAATAAAGAAAGAGGCGTTTCTACGCTGTGTACAAGACCTTTTACTAATGGGGGTGATCCACCCAGTTCCCGCGGACGGAACACGGGCAGGGATTCTATTCAAATATATTTATGGTTCCCAAGAAAGAGGGAACCCTCAGACCAATCTTGGACTTAAAAATCCTAAACAAATTTCTAAGAGTTCCATCATTCAAAATGGAAACTATTCGAACCATCCTTCCCATGATCCAAGAGGGTCAGTACATGACCACAGTGGATTTAAAGGATGCCTACCTTCACATACCGATTCACAAGGATCATTATCGGTACCTAAGATTTGCTTTCCTAGACAGGCATTACCAGTTTGTAGCTCTTCCCTTCGGATTAGCTACGGCTCCAAGAATCTTTACAAAGGTTCTGGGCTCACTTCTGGCGGTACTAAGACCGCGAGGCATAGCGGTGACTCCGTACCTAGACGACATTCTGATACAAGCGTCAAGTTTTCAAACTGCCAAGTCTCATACAGAGATAGTTCTGGCATTTCTGAGGTCGCATGGGTGGAATGTGAACGTGGAAAAGAGTTCTCTATTACCACTTACAAGAGTTCCCTTTCTAGGGACTCTTATAGATTCTGTAGAGATGAAAATTTACCTGACAGAGGCCAGGTTATCAAAACTTCTAAATGCTTGCCGTGTCCTTCATTCCATTCCACACCCGTCAGTAGCTCAGTGCATGGAAGTAATCGGCTTAATGGTAGCGGCAATGGACATAGTACCATTTGCGCGCCTGCATCTCAGACCGCTGCAATTGTGCATGCTAAGTCAGTGGAACGGGGATTACTCAGATTTGTCCCCCCCTACTAAGTCTGGATCAAGAGACCAGAGATTCTCTTCTATGGTGGCTCTCTCGGCCACATCTGTCCAAGGGGATGACCTTTCGCAGGCCAGATTGGACGATTGTAACAACAGACGCCAGCCTTCTAGGCTGGGGCGCAGTCTGGAACTCCCTGAAAGCTCAGGGATTATGGACTCAGGAGGAGAAACTCCTCCCAATAAATATTCTGGAATTAAGAGCAATATTCAATGCTCTCCTAGCTTGGCCTCAGTTAGCAACTCTGAGGTTCATCAGATTTCAGTCGGACAACATCACGACTGTGGCTTACATCAACCATCAAGGGGGAGCCAGAAGTTCCCTAGCGATGTTGGAAGTCTCAAAGATAATTCGCTGGGCAGAGCCTCACTCTTGCCACCTGTCAGCGATTTACATCCCAGGCGTAGAGAACTGGGAGGCGGATTTTCTAAGTCGCCAGACTTTTCATCCGGGGGAGTGGGAACTTCATCCGGAGGTCTTTGCTCAACTGATTCTTCGTTGGGGCAAACCAGATCTGGATCTCATGGCGTCTCGCCAGAACGCCAAGCTTCCTTGTTACGGATCCAGGTCCAGGGACCCGGGAGCGGTGCTGATAGATGCTCTGACAGCCCCTTGGGTCTTCAACATGGCTTATGTGTTTCCACCATTCCCGATGCTTCCTCGTTTGATTGCCAAGATCAAACAGGAGAGAGCTTCGGTGATTCTGATAGCGCCTGCGTGGCCATGCAGGACCTGGTATGCAGACCTAGTGGACATGTCGTCCTGTCCACCGTGGTCTCTGCCTCTGAGGCAGGACCTTCTAATTCAGGGTCCTTTCAACCATCCAAATCTAATTTCTCTGAGGCTGACTGCATGGAGATTGAACGCTTGATTCTATAAAAACGTGGCTTCTCGGAGTCGGTTATTGATACCTTAATACAGGCTAGGAAACCTGTTACCAGAAGAATTTACCATAAGATATGGCGTAAATATTTATATTGGTGCGAATCCAAGAGTTACTCATGGAGTAAGGTTAGGATTCCTAGGATATTGTCCTTTCTACAAGAAGGTTTAGAAAAGGGCTTATCTGCTAGTTCGTTAAAGGGACAGATTTCTGCTCTGTCTATTCTTCTACACAAACGTCTGGCAGAAGTTCCAGACGTTCAGGCTTTTTGTCAGGCTTTGGCTAGGATTAAGCCTGTGTTTAAGACTGTTGCTCCGCCGTGGAGCTTAAACTTAGTTCTTAACGTTCTTCAAGGCGTTCCATTTGAACCCCTTCATTCCATTGATATCAAGCTGTTATCTTGGAAAGTTCTATTTTTGGTGGCTATTTCCTCGGCTCGAAGGGTCTCTGAGTTATCTGCCTTACATTGTGATCCTCCTTATCTGATTTTTCATTCAGACAAGGTAGTTCTGCGTACTAAACCTGGGTTTTTACCTAAGGTAGTTTCTAACAGGAATACCAATCAAGAGATTGTTGTTCCATCTTTGTGTCCTAACCCTTCTTCTAAGAAGGAACGACTTTTGCATAATCTGGACGTAGTCCGTGCCCTGAAGTTCTATTTGCAGGCAACTAAAGATTTACGTCAAACTTCTTCCCTGTTTGTCGTTTACTCTGGACAGAGGAGAGGTCAAAAGGCTTTGGCTACCTCTCTCTCTTTTTGGCTTCGTAGCATAATACGTTTAGCCTATGAGACTGCTGGACAGCAGCCTCCTGAAAGAATTACAGCTCATTCTACTAGAGCTGTGGCTTCCACCTGGGCCTTTAAAAATGAGGCCTCTGTTGAACAGATTTGCAAGGCTGCAACTTGGTCTTCACTTCACACTTTTTCAAAATTTTACAAATTTGACACTTTTGCTTCTTCTGAGGCTATTTTTGGGAGAAAGGTGCTTCAGGCAGTGGTTCCTTCCGTTTAAGATTCCTGCCTTGTCCCTCCCTTCATCCGTGTACTTTAGCTTTGGTATTGGTATCCCATAAGTGGACTGACTACACTTAACAAGAGAACACATAATTTATGCTTACCTGATAAATTTATTTCTCTTGTAGTGTAGTCAGTACACGGCCCGCCCTGTCTTTTATGGCAGATCTAAATTTTAATTAAACTGCAGTCACCACTGCACCCTATGGTTTCTCCTTTCTCGTCTGGTTTTGGTCGAATGACTGGATATGACATGTGAGGGGAGGAGCTATATAGCAGCTCTGCTTGGGTGATCCTCTTGCAACTTCCTGTTGGGGAAGAGATATAATCCCATAAGTAATGGATGACCCGTGGACTGACTACACTACAAGAGAAATAAATTTATCAGGTAAGCATAAATTATGTTTTTTTCCAAGGAAAACATAAAGAATTCTTTGGATTGAACACCACACTTCTTTCATTAATGCATGGTGGTACAAGGAACGTTCCTGTAAACTCCAGTTGTTCATAGCAAATTACCTTTGTTGAAGGTTAGGGTCACAGACAGGCAACATTTTAGATTCTCGGCTATTGTTTATGCTTTGTATAAGGGTAATAACCTAAATGTTTTTTTCTTTCATGATTCAGATAGAGCATGTGATTTTAAACAACTTTCTAATTTACTTCTGTTATCTAATTTTCTGTTCTCTTGGTATCTTTTGTCTGGAGGATTATATGGCAGCAGTTTTGAATGTTATCCCTTTACAAGACCACTAGATTTGAATCCCAAAAGAAAATGTTTAGGTTTCATATCCCTTTAACCCCTTAATGACCGGACCATTTTTCAATTTTCTTACCCTTAATGACAATGGCTATTTTTACATTTCTGCAGTGTTTGTGTTTAGCTGTAATTTCCCTCTTACTCATTTACTGTACCCACACATATTATATACCGTTTTTCTCGCCATTAAATGGACTTTCTAAGGATACCATTATTTTCATCATATCTTATAATTTCCTATAAAAAAAATATAAAATATGAGGAAAAAATTGAAAAAAACACACTTTTTCTAACTTTGACCCCCAAAATCTGTTACACATCTACAATCACCAAAAAACACCTATGCTAAATAGTTTCTAAATTTTGTCCTGAGTTTAGAAATACCCAATGTTTACATGTTCTTTACTTTTTTTGCAAGTTATAGGGCCATAAATACAAGTAGCACTTTGCTATTTCCAAACAACTTTTTTTCAAAATTAGCGCTAGTTACATTGGAACCCTGATATCTGTCAGGAATACCTGAATATCCCTTGACATGTATATATTTTTTTTTAGAAGACAACCCAAAGTATTGATCTAGGCCCATTTTGGTATATTTCATGCCACCATTTCACCGCCAAATGTCATCAAATAAAAAAAAAAGTTCACTTTTTCACAAATTTTGTCACAAACTTTAGGTTTCCCACTGAAATTATTTACAAACAGCTTCTGCAATTAAGGCACAAATGGTTGTAAATGCTTCTTTGGGATCCCCTTTGTTCAGAAATAGCAGACTTATATGGCTTTGGGGTTGCTTTTTGGTAAGTAGAAGGCCGCTAAATGCTGCTGCGCACCACACGTAAATTATGCCCAGCAGTTAAGGGGTTAAATTAGGTAGCTTGTAGGGAGCTTGCAGGGTTAATTTTAGCTTTAGGGTAGAGATCAGCCTCCCACCTGACACATCCCACCCCCTGATCCCTCCCAAACAGTTCTCTTCCCTCCCCCACCCCACAATTGTCCCCGCCATCTTAAGTACTGGCAGAAAGTCTGCCAGTACTAAATAAAAGGAGTTTTTCTTTTTTTTAATAAAAAAAAATAAAATGTTTTAGCTGTGATGGACTCCTGCCTTAGCCCCAACCTCCATGATCCCCCCCCCCAGCTCTCTAACCCTCTCCCCTACCTAATTGCCGCCATCTTGGGTACTGGCAGCTGTCTGCCAGTACCCAATTTGCCCCCCAAAAAAGTGTTTTTTTTTATCTTTTATTGCCATTTTAAATTTTTCTGTAGTGTAGCAGCCCCCCACAATACCCCAACCCCCTCCCCCTCCCAGATCCTTATATATTTATTTTTTCCCCCCTCTTCCCTCCTCATTGGTGTCAGTGTGGGTAGCTAATCGCGCACCCGCGCGCGCACGCGAACGCGCATGCGCGCCCCCGCACGCTCCCGGCACCCGGCGTGCACATTGCACTTACAGGAGCCGGATGCCGGGTAGCGATGGGCCGCCCACCCGCCTCCCTGTTGCGCTCCCACCCACCAACGAACCGGCACCATCGCTACCGGTGCAGAGAGGGCCACAGAGTGGCTCTCTCTGCATCGGAGTCTTCTGAAAGGGTATTGCAGGATGCCTCCATATGGAGGCATCACTGCAATACCCTGAGAGCTGCTGGAAGCGATTGCGATCGCTTCCAGCACTCTCTTAGACAACTGACGTACCAGGTACGTCTATTGTCATTAACTGTAAGTTAATGCATGACGTACCTGGTACGTCAGTTGTCATTAAGGGGTTAAAAGGACAAGAAACATTTTCCACGATTAAGATATATGATTTTTAAAAAGTTTCCTATTTACTTCTGTGTTCAATTGATTTTCATTCCTTTGGTATTTTTGGTTGCAGAGATACCTAGGTAGGTAGCATGCACGTCTGGAACACTACATGGCAGAATAGTGCTGCCATCTAGTACTTTTGCAGATGTATAACATTCTTGTAAAACCTGCCATATAATGCTGAAAAAACACATGCATGCTCCTCCAAGAAAGGATGCCAAGAGAACAAAGCAAATTTAATAATCAATGTAAATTGAAATGCTCTATCTGAATCACACAAGGACAGAAGCCAGGTGCCACCTCATTAAATACAAAAGATTTACACTGTACTTTACAGTACTTTACACTTTACTAAGCCACCAAAGAGCACGCAGAAAACAATGTTCTGTCAGAATGATCTGCAGCTGCATGTTCACTTTTTTATAGGGCTCGCTTCCATTGAGCTGCAATAAATGGAGCCGTAAGCTACTGAAGTGGCCGACACCTAAAAGTAATTTATGGCTCCATTTTAGTACCAGGTTTTCGTTGAAATATTTTGCGCATTACGTGCAGTCGCTCTTTTCGTGTAGATGTAAGTTAATGTGTTAACGCTTCCCTCCAACATCGGATTTCATAACAATCAATTAGTTGCTATGGTAACCCGACCTTACACTATCAAATTTACGTTTAATGTCTGTGCTCCTTACCTGTGATCACCTCTAAAGAGGAACAAAAACAAAGTTACTTATTTATAATACATATTTTTTTAACTATAAGCAAATACTATTTTTTAATATTATATTTTCCACTTTATTAAAATATGTAATATGTATTGCTGTCCTAGGCATAGGTCTAGTTTAACATATGTAGATATATGTAGACATAAGTGAAACTATTCCTATACATGGGACATCAATATATATTACATATATTAATGTATTTCTACATTGAGACACTTGCATTGTTTGCAAGATTTACAATTTCAATGGGAACCAGGCATCAAAAAGCTCCTTTTTCCTCTTTTACACCTAGTTGAGCTGGGTGTAATTTTTGTCAATCTAACGACAGCCTCTGACAGTGTATTAATGGTTTGCGGTTTCATTGGAAATCTGGTATAATTTATAGATTAACGGGTTTGTATACTTTCTATGGGACACGAAAATGTTTTCGAAATCCTATAATATAAAAGGCCAAGTGTGTTTGTCCGAAGCTGTCATGCGCAGTAGAGACAGCACAAGGACAACGCACCTGGCCTTACCTGACATGCTGTTTGCGGCGGTGGGGTGAAAGTGGGTGTGGCCGGACATGGTCTGGGGCGTGGTCGGCGCAAGAGAGAGGGGAGAGATAAAAAGAGATAGGAAAGAGCAAACGAGAGGGGGGAGAGAGAGCAAAATAGAGGGGAAAGAGCAAAATAGAGCAAAAGAAAAGGGGGGGGGGAGAGCAATAGAGAGGGGAAGAGAGTGCAAAAGAGGGATGGAAAGAGCAAAAAATGTAATCTTTAATGATTCAGATAGAGCATGTCATTTTTAAATTCACTTCTATGAAATTTAGTTTATTCTCTTGGGTACCGTTGTTGAAAAGAATATGAAATTATCCTCGGCACCAGCATTATCTTTTGTCATTGGCTAACCAAATGTGCTCAGCAGGCTCCCAGTAGTGCATTGCTGCACTGGAGATTACTTTAACTATGTGTTTAATCCCTTTGCAGAGGTTATACAGATGATTATATGCAAGCAATAGTGCAATAATAAAATTGAAAACCTCACTACTGCAAATCCGCATCTCATCTCATGTCACTCTCCCTCTTGCTCATACTAGCTGCTGGCGACATCTCCCCTAATCCTTGTCCCCCACAACTTCCTTGCCCTACACACCCATGTGTGCCCTTCAATAGACTTCAAAAACAAAACTCCAGTAACCTTAATCTTTTTCCTCTTGCATCTAAAGCCACCACCCCCTTCACTTGTGCACTATGGAACTCTCGCTCTGTTTGCAACAAACTCACTTCTATTCATGACCTCTTTATCTCCCACTCTCAGTCTTCTGGCTCTCTCCATCAGACACTGCTTTCTCTGCTGCACTGTCACATGGGGGTCTCCACTTCAGCCACACTCCTAGGTCTGACAATAGACAAGGAGGTGGTGTTGGTATTTTACTTTCCGCTTGTTGCACCTTTCAACAAATACATCCCTTCTCTTCCCTCACATTTTCTTCATTCGAAACACACATGATTTGCTTATTCTCTCCCCTCTCTATACGAGTTGCAGTTGTATACTGTCCCCCTGGCTCCGCAACTCTTTCTAGATCACCTTGTCACCTGGCTACCTTACTTCCTTTCTTCAGATACCCCTGCCCTCATTCTCTGTGACTTCAACCTCCCTATTGATAATCCCACTGCCTCCTCTGCAAAACAACTTCTGCAACTCACTTCCTCTTTTGGCCTGTCACAATGGACTGACTCTCCCACTCACAAAGATGGTTTCTGACCACCACCTCCTCACTTGTACCATCACCTCCCTCCTTACAACTCTCCCTCCTTCTACTCCTCACACTAAACTTCACAGAAGAATCAAGTCATTGGATCAGCAACAGTTTGCTAGCTCTCTCAAACCTCTTCTCTCTTCCATCCCCTCCTTTTCCTGCCACTATAACTCCACCCTTACATCGGTCCTTAATAACCTATGCAGATGTTTCCGTACAGCTGAGCAACACTGGAGGAAATCTCAGAGTTCTGCTGACTTTCTTCATTATAAGTTAATCTTGAACTCTTACTATTCTGCCCTTAATCTATATAAGCAACATTACTTCTCTACTCTTATCTCTACTTTTCTTCAAACCCAAAACGTGTCTTCTCCACATTCAATACTCTTCTCCGCCCACCTCCCACCACAACTTTTCTCTCAGCCCAAGATTTTGCCAGCTACTTCAACAACAAAATTGACTGCATCAGAACTGAAATCAGCTCTCAACATACTACCGGTCTCCCACCCCTTCAAAAGCTCACAATCATCCAAAACCCACATAGCCATAAATTTAGCTCTTTTGCCCCTGTTACAGAGGATGAAGTTTCTGCCCTTTATACTATCCTCTCACCTCACTACCTGTCCCCTTGACCCCATCCCCTCACAACTACTACCCTCCCTCTCTTCTACCCTTACCCCTATACTCACACATCTTCAACCTCTCCTTCAGCACTGGTACAGTTCCCACATCTCTTAAACATGCATTAGTCACACCTATCCTCAAAAAAACTTCTCTCGATCCAACCTCCCCATCCAACTACCGCCCTATTTTCCTACTACCTCTTGCCTCAAAGCTTCTTGAAAAGCTAGTATATGCACGTCTATCCTATTTCCTTACATTAAACTCCCTCCTTGACCCACTGCAATCTGGATTTCGCCCCCTGCATCTGTGACACAGCTCTCTTGGTTCTCTTCCTATCTGTCTAACCATACCTTTAGTGTAGCCTTTTATGGGATATCCTCTGCCCCGTTACCTCTTTCTGTCAGGGTACTGCAAGGCTCTGTCCTCGGTCCCTTTCTCTTCTCAATCTACACGTCCTCACTAGGTTCCTTAATAAAGTCCCATGGGTTTCATTATCATTTGTATGCCCATGATACCCAAATCAACCTCTCTGCACCAGATCTATCTCCTTCCTTGCTAACCTGTGTCACTGTCTCTCTCATATCTCATCTTGTATGTCCTCTCACTACCTCAAGCTAAATCTCTCCAAAACTGAGCTTCTTATTTCCCCCATCTTATGGAACTCTCTGCCTCGATCCAGAAGAATCTCCCCCAGTTTTAAAAGCTTCAAGTGCTCCCTGAAGACTCTACTATTCAGGGACGCTTACAACCTACGCTAACCTTAATATCTCCACTGCTATCCCCTAAAACCCCATAGCATGTAAGCCTATAAGCCCAGCTGTTTGTAGTTCACCTTCGTAAGAGCCGACTACAACAGTGCAACTCTCGGCAGGACCCTCTCTCCCCATTTGATCCCTGTAATCGTTTTTATATATCACCTATGTTCATAGGGCTGCGGAACCTGTTGGCGCTCTACAAATACCTGATAATAATAATAATAATTTAATAAATTAAGAGGATTTTCTTTTTGCACTGTTATAGCCTTTAATGCAGGTTAAATCATCAATCTCCTCATCACCTCCCTTACTCTCAAACACACAATTGAGATAGGAAGACTAACTTTACAGCAATACCAAAATAAGCAAATTATTAGCCCTTCAGCATCTGTATAGCAGGATACCACAAAGCACTCTAGTTTGTGTAGATGTTACACAGCCTGAAATTAGACATTGATATTACCTCAATATGTTTAACCTACTGTGTTGGGGCTGCTGGGATGCAAAACAATATCTGTACATATACTAACTGTGTGACATTTTATTAGGAAGACAATTTACATTTTTGCTGCAGCAGTTATTGTGGGCAGTGTGTTAATAGATCCAGAAATGCCTCAGTAAATCTGGAATTGTGTTTTGTTCTCTGAATTGCAAACCCAGCTCACGAAGAGCCCAGATAACCCCTACTAAGCAAAGCCTCAGTGTATAAATGAGGGGAATTACACATGTTCCAAACTGTGCAGCACTGTTGAGCCTGAAATGTTGCTTTTTTGTGGACCCAATGTTGAGATGAATAAATAAAGGTATTTTTTTAAAATGTAGCAGCTGGGGCATTCATATAATTTGTTTTTTTACTCTGATCCCCAGCCTGCTTATTGATATTTCTTTGGTGTTTATTTACTCAGGAATAGAAAACCTTTTGGGGGTCTCTGGTTCTTTCTACACAAAGTACACAATGTGGCACCCCACTTACATTTTGTAGTGAAATTTTTAAAATATACTGTTTGATCATTTAATCCTTGAAAATCTAACAATAAACATTGAGATCCATATTGTTCACAATTAATAGATGTAAATTAGTTGATAAATTCTGATAAAGCCTGGTGCAAAAAATATTGCTTTATTGCTATGGTTTGTTTCTAACAATCTACATTTTATCTGGATAAAGTTGTTTTTATAAAGCATAATGCTCTTTCAACATTGAGTGCTGAGGATTGATTGATGGTGACCATCCATTTGTATAGTGGTGTTTAATTAGAAAGTGAGAGTGCCCAGCATGAAAGTTGCAGCATCTTCAAATGCTTCACATATGACTCCCTCTCTTTTTATCTTTTCCTATGCAAGTCACCATGATAAAATCTAGCAATAGCATATTTTTATAGCAGCTTAATTTTAGTGACTGTAACACATATTGTTACTATACCTTAGCCTTCCTAGCTGCCAGGTGAGATCCGCTCCTAGCTGGGGCATGGACCTTGTGAACCCATTTCCCTGTCCCATAATGGAATGGATAAGACTGAGTTCCTTGCCATCTTACCTGGTAATGATTGGTGGAGGTATTAAGCTTTAGTGAATATATCTGGCACTACCCGTATTGCTTGGATGCTGCAGATAGCGAAAAAGCTTGTTGGCCATATGTTCTCTTGTGCTGTTGTGCACATTGCTGGTCTGGATATGCGACACTGAGTCTGAAGAAATCCCTGTGTTGCAGTATTGAGAACTCACGTGATATTCTGCTATCAGCATGCAAGATTTAATCATTTATCCAACTGTTGCTCCTTTTCTTATTTATTTCCCTTTTTATTCTATCTTTGTACAGCCTTTTATCATGTTATTTTCTTGCTTGCAGTTCTAATCCCAAAAAGTTGCCTATATCTTTTTAGAATTATGTTTTCTTTCATGTAATTAGCAAGAGTCCATGAGCTAGTGACGTATGGGATATACATTCCTACCAGGAGGGGCAAAGTTTCCCAAACCTCAAAATGCCTACAAATACACCCCTCACCACACCCACAATTCAGTTTTACAAACTTTGCCTCCGATGGAGGTGGTGAAGTAAGTTTGTGCTAAGATTCTACGTTGATATGCGCTCCGCAGCAAGTTGGAGCCCGGTTTTCCTCTCAGCGTGCAGTGAATGTCAGAGGGATGTGAGGAGAGTATTGCCTATTTGAATGCAGTGATCTCCTTCTACGGGGTCTATTTCATAGGTTCTCTGTTATCGGTCGTAGAGATTCATCTCTTACCTCCCTTTTCAGATCGACGATATACTCTTATATATACCATTACCTCTGCTGATTCTCGTTTCAGTACTGGTTTGGCTTTCTACAAACATGTAGATGAGTGTCCTGGGGTAAGTAAATCTTATTTTCTGTGACACTCTAAGCTATGGTTGGGCACTTTGTTTATAAAGTTCTAAATATATGTATTCAAACATTTATTTGCCTTGACTCAGAATGTTCAACTTTCCTTATTTTTCAGACAGTCAGTTTCATATTTGGGATAATGCATTTGATTTAATCATTTTTTCTTACCTTCAAAAATTTGACTCTTTTTCCCTGTGGGCTGTTAGGCTCGCGGGGGCTGAAAATGCTTCATTTTATTGCGTCATTCTTGGCGCAGACTTTTTTGGCGCAAAAATTCTTTTCCGTTTCCGGCGTCATACGTGTCGCCGGAAGTTGCGTCATTTTTTGACGTTATTTTGCGCCAAAAATGTCGGCGTTCCGGATGTGGCGTCATTTTTGGCGCCAAAAGCATTTAGGCGCCAAATAATGTGGGCGTCTTATTTGGCGCTAAAAAAATATGGGCGTCGCTTTTGTCTCCACATTATTTAAGTCTCATTTTTTATTGCTTCTGGTTGCTAGAAGCTTGTTCTTTGGCATTTTTTCCCATTCCTGAAACTGTCATTTAAGGAATTTGATCAATTTTGCTTTATATGTTGTTTTTTCTCTTACATATTGCAAGATGTCTCACG
This sequence comes from Bombina bombina, assembly GCF_027579735.1. NCBI lineage: Eukaryota > Metazoa > Chordata > Amphibia > Anura > Bombinatoridae > Bombina > Bombina bombina. The sequence continues at coordinate 553,816,209 of NC_069499.1, read as the reverse complement.
TTGCATCTGAGTCAGAAGATACTACAGGAAAATCGCTGTCTAGTGCTGGATCTACCAAAGCTAAGTGTATCTGCTGTAAACTTTTGGTAGCTATTCCTCCAGCTGTTGTTTGTATTGATTGTGATGACAAACTTGTTAATGCAGATAATATTTCCTTTAGTAAAGTACCATTGCCTGTTGCAGTTCCTTCAACATCTAAGGTGCAGAATGTTCCTGATAACATAATAGATTTTGTTTCTGAATCCATAAAGAAGGCTATGTCTGTTATTTCTCCTTCTAGTAAACGTAAAAAATCTTTTAAAACTTCTCTCCCTACAGATGAATTTTTAAATGAACATCATCATTCTGATTCTGATGACTCTTCTGGTTCAGAGGATTCTGTCTCAGAGGTTGATGCTGATAAATCCTCATATTTATTTAAAATGGAATTTATTCGTTTTTTACTTAAAGAAGTTCTAATTGCTTTAGAAATAGAGGATTCTGGTCCTCTTGATACTAATTCTAAACGTTTGGATAAGGTATTTAAATCTCCTGTGGTTATTCCAGAAGTTTTTCCTGTTCCTAATGCTATTTCTGCAGTAATTTCCAAAGAATGGGATAAATTGGGTAATTCATTTACTCCTTCTAAACGTTTTAAGCAATTATATCCTGTGCCGTCTGACAGATTAGAATTTTGGGACAAAATCCCTAAAGTTGATGGGGCTATTTCTACCCTTGCTAAACGTACTACTATTCCTACGTCAGATGGTACTTCGTTTAAGGATCCTTTAGATAGGAAAATTGAATCCTTTCTAAGAAAAGCTTATCTGTGTTCAGGTAATCTTCTTAGACCTGCTATATCTTTGGCTGATGTTGCTGCAGCTTCAACTTTTTGGTTGGAAACTTTAGCGCAACAAGTAACACATCATGATTCTCATGATATTATTATTCTTCTTCAGCATGCTGATAATTTTATCTGTGATGCCATCTTTGATATTATCAGAGTTGATGTCAGGTTTATGTCTCTAGCTATTTTAGCTAGAAGAGCTTTATGGCTTAAGACTTGGAATGCTGATATGGCTTCTAAATCAACTCTACTTTCCATTTCTTTCCAGGGTAACAAATTATTTGGTTCTCAGTTGGATTCTATTATTTCAACTGTTACTGGTCGGAAAGGAACTTTTTTACCACAGGATAAAAAATCTAAAGGTAAAAACAGGGCTAATAATTGTTTTCGTTCCTTTCGTTTCAACAAAGAACAAAAGTCTGATCCTTCATCCTCAGGAGCAGTTTCAGTTTGGAAACCATCTCCAATCTGGAATAAATCCAAGCCAGCCAGAAAGGCAAAGCCTGCTTCTAAGTCCACATGAAGGTGCGGCCCTCATTCCAGCTCAGCTGGTAGGGGGCAGGTTACGTTTTTTCAAAGAAATTTGGATCAATTCTGTTCACAATCTTTGGATTCAGAACATTGTTTCAGAAGGGTACAGAATTGGTTTCAAGATGAGACCTCCTGCAAAGAGATTTTTTCTTTCCTGTGTCCCAGTAAATCCAGTAAAAGCTCAAGCATTTCTGAATTGTGTTTCAGATCTAGAGTTGACTGGAGTAATTATGCCAGTTCCAGTTCAGGAACAGGGGATGGGGTTTTATTCAAATCTCTTCATTGTACCAAAGAAGGAGAATTCCTTCAGACCAGTTCTGGATCTAAAAATATTGAATCGTTATGTAAGGATACCAACGTTCAAGATGGTAACTGTAAGGACTATCTTGCCTTTTGTTCAGCAAGGGAATTATATGTCCACAATAGATTTACAGGATGCATATCTGCATATTCCGATTCATCCAGATCATTATCGGTTCCTGAGATTCTCTTTTCTGGACAAGCATTACCAGTTTGTGGCTCTGCCGTTTGGCCTAGCTACAGCTCCAAGAATTTTTACAAAGGTTCTCGGTGCCCTTCTGTCTGTAATCAGAGAACAGGGTATTGTGGTATTTCCTTATTTGGACGATATCTTGGTACTTGCTCAGTCTTTACATTTAGCAGAATTTCATACGAATCGACTTGTGTTGTTTCTTCAAGATCATGGTTGGAGGATCAATTTACCAAAAAGTTCATTGATTCCTCAGACAAGGGTAACCTTTCTGGGTTTCCAGATAGATTCAGTGTCCATGACTCTGTCTTTAACAGACAAGAGACGTCTAAAACTAATTGCAGCTTGTCGAAACCTTCAGTCACAATCATTCCCTTCGGTAGCCTTATGCATGGAAATTCTAGGTCTTATGACTGCTGCATCGGACGCGATCCCCTTTGCTCGTTTTCACATGCGACCTCTTCAGCTTTGTATGCTGAATCAATGGTGCAAGGATTACACAAAGATATCTCAATTAATATCTTTAAAACCGATTGTTCGACACTCTCTAACGTGGTGGACAGATCACCATCGTTTAATTCAGGGGGCTTCTTTTGTGCTTCCGACCTGGACTGTAATTTCAACAGATGCAAGTCTCACAGGTTGGGGAGCTGTGTGGGGATCTCTGACAGCACAAGGAGTTTGGGAATCTCAGGAGGTGAGATTACCGATCAATATTTTGGAACTCCGTGCAATTTTCAGAGCTCTTCAGTTTTGGCCTCTTCTGAAGAGAGAATCGTTCATTTGTTTTCAGACAGACAATGTCACAACTGTGGCATACATCAATCATCAAGGAGGAACTCACAGTCCTCTGGCTATGAAAGAAGTATCTCGAATTTTGGTTTGGGCGGAATCCAGCTCCTGTCTAATCTCTGCGGTTCATATCCCAGGTGTAGACAATTGGGAAGCGGATTATCTCAGTCGCCAAACGTTGCATCCGGGCGAATGGTCTCTTCACCCAGAGGTATTTCTTCAGATTGTTCAAATGTGGGAACTTCCAGAAATAGATTTGATGGCGTCCCATCTAAACAAGAAACTTCCCAGGTATCTGTCCAGATCCCGGGATCCTCAGGCGGAGGCAGTGGATGCATTATCACTTCCTTGGAAGTATCATCCTGCCTATATCTTTCCACCTCTAGTTCTTCTTCCAAGAGTAATCTCCAAGATTCTGAAGGAATGCTCGTTTGTTCTGCTGGTAGCTCCGGCATGGCCTCACAGGTTTTGGTATGCGGATCTTGTCCGGATGGCCTCTTGCCAACCGTGGACTCTTCCGTTAAGACCAGACCTTCTGTCACAAGGTCCTTTTTTCCATCAGGATCTGAAATCCTTAAATTTAAAGGTATGGAGATTGAACGCTTGATTCTTCGTCAAAGAGGTTTCTCTGACTCTGTGATTAATACTATGTTACAGGCTCGTAAATCTGTATCTAGAGAGATATATTATAGAGTCTGGAAGACTTATATTTCTTGGTGTATTTCTCATCATTTTTATTGGCATTCTTTTAGAATACCGTGAATTTTACAGTTTCTTCAGGATGGTTTAGATAAAGGTTTGTCCGCAAGTTCCTTGAAAGGACAAATCTCTGCTCTTTCTGTTCTTTTTCACAGAAAGATTGCTATTCTTCCTGATATTCATTGTTTTGTACAAGCTTTGGTTCGTATAAAACCTGTCATTAAGTCAATTTCTCCTCCTTGGAGTTTGAATTTGGTTCTGGGGGCTCTTCAAGCTCCTCCGTTTGAACCTATGCATTCATTGGACATTAAATTACTTTCTTGGAAAGTTTTGTTCCTTTTGGCCATCTCTTCTGCCAGAAGAGTTTCTGAATTATCTGCTCTTTCTTGTGAGTCTCCTTTTCTGATTTTTCATCAGGATAAGGCGGTGTTGCGAACTTCTTTTGAATTTTTACCTAAAGTTGTGAATTCCAACAACATTAGTAGAGAAATTGTGGTTCCTTCATTATGTCCTAATCCTAAGAATTCTAAGGAGAAATCGTTGCATTCTTTGGATGTTGTTAGAGCTTTGAAATATTATGTTGAAGCTACTAAATCTTTCCGAAAGACTTCTAGTCTATTTGTTATCTTTTCCGGTTCTAGAAAAGGCCAGAAAGCTTCTGCCATTTCTTTGGCATCTTGGTTGAAATCTTTAATTCATCTTGCCTATGTTGAGTCGGGTAAAACTCCGCCTCAGAGAATTACAGCTCATTCTACTAGGTCAGTTTCTACTTCCTGGGCGTTTAGGAATGAAGCTTCGGTTGATCAGATTTGCAAAGCAGCAACTTGGTCCTCTTTGCATACTTTTACTAAATTCTACCATTTTGATGTATTTTCTTCTTCTGAAGCAGATTTTGGTAGAAAAGTACTTCAGGCAGCGGTTTCAGTTTGAATCTTCTGCTTATGTTTTTCGTTAAACTTTATTTTGGGTGTGGATTATTTTCAGCAGGAATTGGCTGTCTTTATTTTATCCCTCCCTCTCTAGTGACTCTTGTGTGGAAAAGATCCACATCTTGGGTAATCATTATCCCATACGTCACTAGCTCATGGACTCTTGCTAATTACATGAAAGAAAACATAATTTATGTAAGAACTTACCTGATAAATTAATTTCTTTCATATTAGCAAGAGTCCATGAGGCCCGCCCTTTTTTTGTGGTGGTTATGATTTTGTATAAAGCACAATTATTCCAATTCCTTATTTTATATGCTTTCATACTTTTTTATCACCCCACTTCTTGGCTATTCGTTAAACTGAATTGTGGGTGTGGTGAGGGGTGTATTTGTAGGCATTTTGAGGTTTGGGAAACTTTGCCCCTCCTGGTAGGAATGTATATCCCATACGTCACTAGCTCATGGACTCTTGCTAATATGAAAGAAATGAATTTATCAGGTAAGTTCTTACATAAATTATGTTATTTTTACAGAAAACTTTAGACTGTGAAGGGTATTATGTTTTAATGAGGCAAATCCTAGTCAATGCTTTTTCTAGGTACCATGTTTTACCCTATAAAACTGCTTTTGTCATAATTCATGTTATTTATAATTCTCAGAATTTGCAGTTATCTGCTTCTTTTATTTCAGCTATACACCCAGGGATAGGCAAGGTGAACGTACACGGACACTGGTGTCCATGACTGGCCCTTGCAGTGTCCGCCGCCCATTTTGCTGTGGAGAGGGAGGAGTAAGACAGATGAATGCTGGTCCTGACTCCTCCTTAACACACACGGCGCCACGTTTTGCAGGGTTGTGGCCACTCCCACATGATGCCACTTAGTACCAGAAAATGACTCTGAGTGAGACAGAGAGAGAGGGAAGATTCAAGAAGCAAGCTGCCACTGTGTCCCTGTAGCTTTATATGCAAAGGTAAAGCACTTTAGCCAGCACCTGAAGTTTATTATAAGTAGTATTTAAATAGAAAGAAAAGATATAGTAAGGTTGTGAATCATAACCTTAGTATATCATTTCTTTCTGATTAAATAATAGGAAAGGGAAAATATTTAGTGAGAATAAAATTAGTGGCTTGTCAAGAGACTGCTAGCAATACTGGGTGATAAGTTATGGAATAAATAAAGCCTGAGTGAAATACTGGATGTGTATCTGCATCTGTATAATAACACCCAGCTCTATACAAAGACACAGAAGTGACACTGGCTCATGTGTATAGCCAGACAAGGGCTGGTTGTAGGATCAGTGGTATCTGCATCAGTATAATAAAATTCAGCACTATAAAATAATAGTTTTAATTGTAAATGTACCTTGGTGTCCTTCACTAAAGGTCTTTACTTTAGAAAATGTCCGCCACAGCCTTGGCTCGTGCCTATCCCTGTATACACCACTTGTTCTTTTCATTTTAAAGTTCTGAATAATTTTGCTCAGACTTAAAGCAATAAATACATTGGCTTCTAATTGGTGTTAATTGTAGCTTAAAGGGATAGTCAAGTCAAAAAAATGTTTTCATGATTCAAATCGGGCATGTAATTTTAAACAACTTTCCAATTTACTTTTATCACCAATTTTGCTTCTCTTGGTATTCTTAGTTGAAAGCTAAACCTAGGAGGTTCCTATGCTAATTTTTATAGACCTTGAAGGCCGCCTCTGCATTTGACAGTTTTTCACCACTAGAGGGTGTTAGTTCATGTGTTTCATGTAGATAACATTGAGCTCATGCACGTTCATTTACAGAGGAGTGAGCACTGATTGGCTAAAATGTAATTCTGTAAAAAGAACTAAAATAAGGGGGCAGTCTGGAGAGGCTTAGATACAAGGTAATCAGGGGTAAAATGTGTATTATTAGAACTGTGTTGGTTGTGCAAAACGGGGGAATGGGTAATTAAGGGATTATCTATCTTTTAAAAGAGTGTTTCCCAACCCGCGGTCCTCAAGTACCCCCAACAGTCCTGGTTTTTATTATAGCTGAACAAATGCACAGGTGAAGTAATCAGCTGAGCAGTAACCAACCTGCTCTCATCCATCAGCTGATTACTTAAACCTGTTGGGGGTAATTGAGGACCGCGGTTGGGAAACACTGCTTTAAAACAACAAAAAATCTGGTGTTGACTGTACCTTTAAGCATTTTAAATCAGCCCTAAGTTTAACCTTTTAAAATCTTCCTTTTTGGTAAGTAATCAGGGATATTATTACATAGAGTACAAGAAGAAGGTGTTCTTCAACATGATTTTGAATATAAGTGGTCAGCTTTAGTCTGCCTCATACAGCTCCCTCAATTTTTTTCCTCCAATCATAGAAATACAGGATGGAATCACTTTTATACCAAGAAGTGCCTTTCTAGTGTCCATAGTTTTTCATAGCCCTGTTTTCTGCTATGTATATTTTCTTAGGTTTTGCTATTTTTCCTCTCCAATCACTGGTCCTATCTTGCTAGAGTATTTACCCTGCCATATGTGGCCAAAGCTTAATTAAATTTTAATTAAACAAAAAAAAAAGTCCCCAAAAAAATATTTTCCCCCCATGTAATGCTATGGAGAGGCAGGTACAGGAATGCTTCTCTCCATTGCAGTACATGGGTCAAAGGAAAAGCTGTGCTGTAGCGCCACCTGTCTTCTGTCAATATATTAGCAGCAGAAATTGGGACCAATAGGAGGCACCCCTCTTGATGCCTCCTAGCAAGTGAAGGATGTATAGATTAATCAGAAGGAGGATGCAGTGAGCAGGGTCATGTGACACAACTGGAAGCTGAGGTAACCTAAGAACAGATGACACCAAGCAGAAGAGTAAAGTAGTATTCTACATCTCTTGTGATTCACAAATTGTGTTCAGATACAACTCATTAACAGGGGGGGCAGTAAGTAAGCATAACCCAAGCAGAAGAGTAAAGTAGTATTCTACATATCTTGTGATTCACACATTGTGTTCAGATACAGCTCATTAACAGGGGAGGACAGTAAGTGAGCATAACCCAATACTGACAGGAAGTCAAAGGGTCAATTCAAATTTAAATCCATAATTTAAAACCAGAGTTTGAAGTTAAATGTGCAGTGTCCACATTATTTAAATTAAAGTTTTTGACATTGAATATTGCTAAGCCTCCCTTTTTCATGGTTATTTGATTTAATTAGGTACAAACCCCATATATGTTATGTCTATTCAGTCAGAGGATGCAGTATCTATTTTTATATTTCTCTGTGTCTCCATTTTTTTAAAGACTGCTGTTAACTTGTAATTCACAAATCAATTGAAAGCTGTTGCATTGTGTTTTTAATATGTGCTGCTTTTATACAAGTTTATATTAATAAAAAGGAGATGAGTCATTTAAAAACTATATGTAATTATTGCAGTTAAATGTTTTTAGAAATAATGCCACTGTAAAGTAACTGGTTAAACACATAGTCAAAGGGAGACATTTAAAATTAAACTTTCATGATTTAGGTAGAGCATGCTATTTTAATAGACTTTTCTAGTTATTTATATTTTGAGAATTAGCATCAACTGTTACTGGCCCCATGTCAGCAAATCAAATTAGTTTTTGAAAGGAACATGAAAGTCATAATTACATTTCCATCATTCAGATAGAAATTGCACACACAAAAAAAACAACTTTCTATTTTACTTTTATTATTATGTACTTCATTCTTTTGGTATCCTTTGGTGTCCTTTGTTGAAGAGCATACCTAAGTGGGATGTGCACGTGCGTTTCTTGAACACCATATTGCAGCAGCTGTGTTGGCAGTATTGATAACTTATCCTTTGTTTAAAATTTGTATGGTAAATTATTTCTATTTTAACAAAACAGTAGTGAGTAGAGAAGAGATTGTGTATCATTCTAATTGCCTAGTAACTGGCACTGTGCCACAGAATTGTGTGAGTGTGTATGTGAGCAGAGTGTGTGTGGGTGTCAGTGAGCAGAGTATGTGTGCTTTATTCTCCAGGTAATCAATACATTTCCGATGAGCTGGTGCTTTAGTGCAGTGTTTCTCAACAATGGTCCTCAAGTACCCCCAACAGGCCAGATTTTCATTATAGCTGAATCAGTGCACAGGTGAAGTAATCAGCTGATCAGTAACTCAGTGGTTACTAACTTGCTCTCACCCATCACCTGATTATGCGACCTGTGTACTGGTTCAGCTATCATTTAAACCTGCCCTGTTGGGGGTACTTGCGGCCCTCTGTACATGTGTTTCTCCGGCGTATCATATCTAGTGCCTCACCAGCCTCTGACCTCACTGCACGTCACTGATATATATATATATAACATGTGTGTATATACAGGGAGTGCAGAATTATTAGGCAAGTTGTATTTTTGAGGATTAATTTTATTATTGAACAACAACCATGTTCTCAATGAACCCAAAAAACTCATTAATATCAAAGCTGAATAGTTTTGGAAGTAGTTTTTAGTTTGTTTTTAGTTATAGCTATTTTAGGGGGATATCTGTGTGTGCAGGTGACTATTACTGTGCATAATTATTAGGCAACTTAACAAAAAACAAATATATACCCATTTCAATTATTTATTTTTACCAGTGAAACCAATATAACATCTCAACATTCACAAATATACATTTCTGACATTCAAAAACAAAACAAAAACAAATCAGTGACCAATATAGCCACCTTTCTTTGCAAGGACACTCAAAAGCCTGCCATCCATGGATTCTGTCAGTGTTTTGATCTGTTCACCATCAACATTGCGTGCAGCAGCAACCACAGCCTCCCAGACACTGTTCAGAGAGGTGTACTGTTTTCCCTCCTTGTAAATCTCACGTTTGATGATGGACCACAGGTTCTCAATGGGGTTCAGATCAGGTGAACAAGGAGGCCATGTCATTAGATTTTCTTCTTTTATACCCTTTCTTGCCAGCCACGCTGTGGAGTACTTGGACGCGTGTGATGGAGCATTGTCCTGCATGAAAATCATGTTTTTCTTGAAGGATGCAGACTTCTTCCTGTACCACTGCTTGAAGAAGGTGTCTTCCAGAAACTGGTAGTAGGACTGGGAGTTGAGCTTGACTCCATCCTCAACCCGAAAAGGCCCCACAAGCTCATCTTTGATGATACCAGCCCAAACCAGTACTCCACCTCCACCTTGCTGGCGTCTGAGTCGGACTGGAGCTCTCTGCCCTTTACCAATCCAGCCACGGGCCCATCCATCTGGCCCATCAAGACTCACTCTCTCTCAGTCCATAAAACCTTAGAAAAATCAGTCTTGAGATATTTCTTGGCCCAGTCTTGAAGTTTCAGCTTGTGTGTCTTGTTCAGTGGTGGTCGTCTTTCAGCCTTTCTTACCTTGGCCATGTCTCTGAGTATTGCACACCTTGTGCTTTTGGGCACTCCAGTGATGTTGCAGCTCTGAAATATGGCCAAACTGGTGGCAAGTGGCATCTTGGCAGCTGCACGCTTGACTTTTCTCAGTTCATGGGCAGTTATTTTGCGCCTTGGTTTTTCCACACGCTTCTTGCGACCCTGTTGACTATTTTGAATGAAACGCTTGATTGTTCGATGATCACGCTTCAGAAGCTTTGCAATTTTAAGAGTGCTGCATCCCTCTGCAAGATATCTCACTATTTTTGACTTTTCTGAGCCTGTCAAGTCCTTCTTTTGACCCATTTTGCCAAAGGAAAGGAAGTTGCCTAATAATTATGCACACCTGATATAGGGTGTTGATGTCATTAGACCACACCCCTTCTCATTACAGAGATGCACATCACCTAATATGCTTAATTAGTAGTAGGCTTTCGAGCCTATACAGCTTGGAGTAAGACAACATGCATAAAGAGGATGATGTGGTCAAAATACTCATTTGCCTAATAATTCTGCACTCCCTGTATATATATATATATACAGGGAGTGCAGAATTATTAGGCAAATGAGTATTTTGACCACATCATCCTCTTTATGCATGTTGTCTTACTCCAAGCTGTATAGGCTCGAAAGCCTACTACCAATTAAGCATATTAGGTGATGTGCATCTCTGTAATGAGAAGGGGTGTGGTCTAATGACATCAACACCCTATATCAGGTGTGCATAATTATTAGGCAACTTCCTTTCCTTTGGCAAAATGGGTCAAAAGAAGGACTTGACAGGCTCAGAAAAGTCAAAAATAGTGAGATATCTTGCAGAGGGATGCAGCACTCTGAAAATTGCAATGCTTCTGAAGCGTGATCATCGAACAATCAAGCGTTTCATTCAAAATAGTCAACAGGGTCGCAAGAAGCGTGTGGAAAAACCAAGGCGCAAAATAACTGCCCATGAACTGAGAAAAGTCAAGCGTGCAGCTGCCAAGATGCCACTTGCCACCAGTTTGGCCATATTTCAGAGCTGCAACATCACTGGAGTGCCCAAAAGCACAAGGTGTGCAATACTCAGAGACATGGCCAAGGTAAGAAAGGCTGAAAGACGACCACCACTGAACAAGACACACAAGCTGAAACGTCAAGACTGGGCCAAGAAATATCTCAAGACTGATTTTTCTAAGGTTTTATGGACTGATGAAATGAGAGTGAGTCTTGATGGGCCAGATGGATGGGCCCGTGGCTGGATTGGTAAAGGGCAGAGAGCTCCAGTCCGACTCAGACGCCAGCAAGGTGGAGGTGGAGTACTGGTTTGGGCTGGTATCATCAAAGATGAGCTTGTGGGGCCTTTTCGGGTTGAGGATGGAGTCAAGCTCAACTCCCAGTCCTACTGCCAGTTTCTGGAAGACACCTTCTTCAAGCAGTGGTACAGGAAGAAGTCTGCATCCTTCAAGAAAAACATGATTTTCATGCAGGACAATGCTCCATCACACGCGTCCAAGTACTCCACAGCGTGGCTGGCAAGAAAGGGTATAAAAGAAGAAAATCTAATGACATGGCCTCCTTGTTCACCTGATCTGAACCCCATTGAGAACCTGTGGTCCATCATCAAATGTGAGATTTACAACGAGGGAAAACAGTACACCTCTCTGAACAGTGTCTGGGAGGCTGTGGTTGCTGCTGCACGCAATGTTGATGGTGAACAGATCAAAACACTGACAGAATCCATGGATGGCAGGCTTTTGAGTGTCCTTGCAAAGAAAGGTGGCTATATTGGTCACTGATTTGTTTTTGTTTTGTTTTTGAATGTCAGAAATGTATATTTGTGAATGTTGAGATGTTATATTGGTTTCACTGGTAAAAATAAATAATTGAAATGGGTATATATTTGTTTTTTGTTAAGTTGCCTAATAATTATGCACAGTAATAGTCACCTGCACACACAGATATCCCCCTAAAATAGCTATAACTAAAAACAAACTAAAAACTACTTCCAAAACTATTCAGCTTTGATATTAATGAGTTTTTTGGGTTCATTGAGAACATGGTTGTTGTTCAATAATAAAATTAATCCTCAAAAATACAACTTGCCTAATAATTCTGCACTCCCTGTATATATATATACACACACACATACACAGTATATATATATATATATATATATATATGATTGTATATAGGTATAAATATATACAGATATATTTAGGAATATCTATTTATAAATACGTTGAACATATTCCCCCGTGTGAAGAACATTGGAATGTAAAATATTTACACTAAAAAACACAGTATAACACTTTCTTACATGAGTATTGCATAAATATGATTTTTCAAGTTTTCAGCTACTTGACTGCAAATAGCTCCAATGCACATATATATATCTATACATATATACACATATGAATTTATATGTATATATATATATATATATATATATATATATATATATATATATATGTCTGTACAAATATAAATACATAAGAACGCACATTTAAAACACACACACACACACATATATATATATATATATATATATATATATATATATATATATATATATATATATATATTCTATATACAAACACATTTAAAGATGTATATTTATGTATCTCAATGTTAAAGCCCTTTGCCTGCCCTTTTTTTTCCCCTAACAACTGAGACCTCATCTTTGAGCCCTTACAAAACTTTTTATGCATTTTTTCCCCCAATAATTTTAATTAGATGGTGATATTAATAGAGTAACTGTACTTTTTAATGTATTTTTTATGTTTTGTGCTACTTTTTATTCAACATAACAGTTAACCAGAGCTGTGAGGTTGCGCTATCCCGACGTGCGTTAAATTCAATTACGCTCGAGCGAACACATTTACTTTCAACTTGTAATACACGCACTTCTTCCGAAACAGACAGACGAGATAAACCTGATATAGAAGTTAATCTATTATGTTGATGCCAGGGTTCATGAATTCATTTTTGGTGCAAGCATTGTATGTCTTACAACACTTGTTCTTTTTATGCCAAATGAGTTGGACAGGGGAATGAAAATGCATTCACTACCAAAACAGTTATCGCCCCTCTGTGAAAACAAATGTTTGTGTAGTTTTAAAATGTAGCTTATATTTTTATGGCTAGATATTTTATTCCTGCTCATTTTTGTATAAGATGCAGGCAAGGGAGAAGTCACTAAAATTAAGCTATATTGTCTAATTTTCAATTGGTAATTTTTATTGAAACCATAGGCACACAATCTTAAATGCTGGTGATTTAGTAAGGTGAACTGATGCTCAATATGGGACCATAGAGTTTGTGCTTGAAATTCTTAGGAAATAATAACTCCCTTTCTACCATATAACCTATAGAAAATGCACGTATTCTTTGTTCTAAATAAGAACATTATTGTGCTATTTATGAAAAAAAATTATGCTCTTGTACGCTGAGTGTCCTCATTTGACACAGAACATTATAGAATAAGGCATCAGTTGACATAAAAATCAGGGATAGGCACAGACAAAGGCTGTGGCGGACATTTTTCAAAGTACAGACCTTAGGGAAGGACACCAAGGTACATTAGAAATTAAAAACATTATTTTATAGTGCTTGGTGTTATTATACTGATGCAGATACCACTGACCCTATAACCTGCCCTCCTCTGGCTATACCCATGTGCCAGTGTCACTACTGTGTCATTACATAGTGCTGGGTGTTATTATACTGATGCAGATACTACTGATCCTATAACCAGCCCTCCTCTGGCTATACCCATGTGCCAGTGTCACTACTGTGTCATTATATAGTGCAAGGTGTTATTATACTGATGCAGATACCACTGATTCTGTAACCAGCCCTCCTCTGGCTATACCCATGTGCCAGTGTCACTACTGTGTCATTACATAGTGCTGGGTGTTATTATACTGATGCAGATACTACTGATCCTATAACCACCCCTCCTCTGGCTATACCCATGTACCAGTGTCACTACTATGTCATTATATAGTGCTGGGTGTTATTATACTGATGCAGATACCACTGATCCTATAACCAGCCCTCCTCTGGTTATACCTATGAGCCAGTGTCACTACTGTGTCTTTGTATAGTGCTTGGTGTTATTATACTGATGCAGATACCACTGATCATATAATCAGCCCTCCTCTGGCTATACCCCCGAGCAAGTGTCACTACTGTTGTGTCATTATATAGTGCTTGGTGTTATTATACTGATGCAGATACCACTGATTCTTTAACCAGTCCTCCTCTGGCTATACCCATGTGCCAGTGTCACTTCTGTGTCATTATATAGTGCTGGGTGTTATTATACTGATGCAGATACCACCGATTCTTTAACCAGCCCTCCTCTGGCTATACCCATGAGCCAGTTTCACTACTGTGTCATTATATAGCCCTGGGTGTTATTATACTGATGCAGATACCACTGACCCTATAACCAACCCTCCTCTGGCTATACCCATGTGCCAGTGTCACTACTGTGTCATTATATAGTAATGGGTGTTATTATACTGATTCAGATACCACTGAAACTATAACCAGCCCTTGTCTTGCTATACGCATGTGCCAGTGTCACTACTGTGTTATTATATAGTGCTGGATGTTGTTATACTGATGCAGATACCAATGACCCTATAACCAACCCTTGTCTTGCTATACGCATGTGCCAGTGTCACTACTGTGTCATTATATAGTGCTGGGTGTTATTATACTGATGCAGATACCACTGACCCTATAACCAACCCTTGTCTGGCTATACGCATGTGCCAGTGTCACCACTGTGTCATTATATAGTGCTGGGTGTTATTATACTGATGCAGATACCACTGATCCTATAACCAGCCCTCCTCTGGCTATACCCATGTGCCAGTGTCATTATATAACGCTGGGTGTTATTATACTGATGCAGATACCATTGACCCTATAAACAGCCCTTGTCTGGCTATACGCATGTGCCAGTGTCACTACTGTGTCATTATATAGTGCTGGGTGTTATTATACTGATGCAGATACCATTAACCCTATAAACAGCCCTTGTCTGGCTATACGCATGTGCCAGTGTCACTACTGTGTCTTTGTATAGAGCCGGCAGTTATTATACAGATGCATATACACATCCAGTATTTCACTCAGGCTTTATTTATTCCATAACCTATCACCCAATATCGCTAGCAGTCTCTTGACAAGCCACTAAATTTATTCACACTACATATTTTTTTTATTCCTATTATTTAATCATAAAGAAAAGATATTTCTCTTGTTAAGTGTATCCAGTCCACGGATCATCCATTACTTATGGAATATATTCTCCTTCCCAACAGGAAGTTGCAAGAGTCCACCCACAGCAAAGCTGCTATATAGCTCCTCCCCTAACTGCCATATTCAGTCATTCTCTTGCAAGCCTCAACATAGATAGGAGGTTGTGAGAGTCTGTGGTGATTTATACTTAGTTTATTCTTCAATCAAAAGTTTGTTATTTTTAAATGGCACCGGAGTGTGCTGTTTTTCTCAGGCAGTATTTGGAAGAAGAATCTGCCTGCGTTTTTCTATGATCTTAGCAGACGTAACTAAGATCCATTTGCTGTTCTCACACATTCTGAGGAGTGAGGTACTTCAGAGGGGGAATGGCGTGCAGGTTTTCCTGCAGAAAAGGTATGTGCAGTAAAATATTTTTCTAGGAATGGAATTGACTAAGAAAATACTGCTGATACCGAAGTAATGTAAGTAAAGCCTTAAATGCAGCGATAGCGACTGGTATCAGGCTTATTAATAGAGATACATACTCTTATAAAAATGTGTTTTAAAACTTTGCTGGCATGTTTAATAGTTTTTTTAACGTACATTGGTGATAACACTGTAATGTTGGTATAGCCTTAAATGCAGTTAAAGCGACTGGTATCAGGCTTATTAATAGAGATACATACTATTGTAAAAATGTGTTTTAAAACGTTTGCTGGCATGTTTAATCGTTTTTTAACATATGTTTGGTGATAAAACTTATTGGGGCCTAAGTTTTTTCCACATGGCTGGCTTAAATTTTGCATAGAAACAGTTAACTGAAGCTTCCCACTGTTGTAATATGAGTGGGAGGGGCCTAATTAGCGCTTTTTTGCGCAGTTAAAATTACAAAATGAATCATCCAGATTCCCTCAGCAGTCCCATGAATACTACAGGACTTTTCTAAAGGGCTAAAAAGACTTCCAAAATCGTTTATAGGGAAGGTAATCCACAGCTCTGCTGTGGCAGTTTTGTTTTACTGTCTTTTTTCACTGTTTTTCAAATTTTGACAAAATTTGTTTCTCTTAAAGGCACAGTAACGTTTTATATATTTGCTTGTTAACTTGATTTAAAGTGTTTTCCAAGCTTACTAGTCTCATTATTAGTCTGTTTTAACATGTCTGACATAGAGGAAGCTCTGTGTTCATTATGTTTTAAAGCCATGGTGGAACCCCATCTTAGAATGTGTACCAGATGTACTGATTTCATGTTAAACAATAAAGATCATTTTTTGTTTTTAAAAACATTATCACCAGTGGATTCTGTCGTGGGGAAAGTTATGCCGACTAACTCTCCCCACGTGTCAGACCCTTCGACTCCCGCTTCAGGGACTCACGCTCAAATGGCGCCAAGTACATCAAGGGCGTCCATAGCGTTTATTTACAAGACATGGCAAAGGTGGTGAATAATACTCTGGCAGCAGTATTAGTCAGACTACCTGAAATTAAAGGAAAGCAGATAGCTCTGGGGGTAGATACAGAGCATACAGACGGTTTAAGAACCATGTATGATACTACCTCACAATATGCTTAGTCTGTGGGTGATTTTTTTGACTCAGGGAAGATGATTTAACCTGATTCTGATATTTCTACATTTAAAATTTATGCTTGAGAACCTCCACTTGTCGCTCAGGGAGGCTTTGGCTGCTCTGAATGAATGTGTACAATCGCAGGGCCAGAGAAATTGTGTAGACTGGATAAATAATATGCAGTGCCGGTGTGTACTGATGTTTTTCCAATACCTAAAGAGGTTTACTAAATTTTTTTTTAATAAGGAATGGGATAGACCAGATGTGCCGTTCTCTTCCCCTCCTATTTTTTAGAAGAATGTTTTCTAATAGTTACCGCCACACGGGACTTCTGGCAGACAGTTCCTAAGGTGGAGAGAAGAGTTTCTACTCTAGCTAAGCGTACCACTACCTCTGGCGAGGACAGTTGTGCTTTTTAGATCCAATGGATAAAAAATGTTTATTCAACAGGGTTTTTATCCTGCAGCCCCTTGCATACATTGCTTCTGTCACTGCTGCTGCGGCGTTCTGGGTTGAGTCTCTTGATGAGGCTTTACAGTTAGCGACTCCATTGGATGAATATATTTGACAAGCTTATGCTAGCCAATTCCTTTGTTTTCTGATGCCTTTGTTCATTTGACTAGACTAACGGCTAAGAATTCTGTTTTTTACTATACTGGCGCGCAGAGCGCTATGACTTATATCATGGTCAGCTGTCGTGACTTTAATAAATAAACTATTTAACTTCCCTTCAAGGGGCAGACCCTATCGGGCCTGGTTTGAAGGAGATTATTGCTTATATCACTGGAGGAAAAGGTCATGCCCTTCCTCAGGATAGGTCCAAATCAAGGGCCAAAAAAGGTCTAATTTTTGCTCAGTCCAAGGCGGTCTGGAGACAATCGGACCTGGAACAAAGATAAGCAGGCCAAGGAGCCTGCTGCTACCTCTAAGGCAGCATGAAGGAACGGACCCCTATCCGGTAACGGATCCTATAGGTGGCAGACTTTCATTCTTCGCCCAGGCGTGGGCAAGAGATGCCCAGGATCCCTAGGCATTGGAATTTATATCCCAGAGATATCTTCTGGATTTCAAAGATTCCCCCCCCCAAAAAAGGGGAGATTTCACAATTATCTGCAAACCAGATAAAGAAGGAGGCATTCTTACATTGTGTACGAGATCCATCCAGTTCCAAGAGAGGAACAGGGACAGAGTTTTTACTCAAATCTGTTTGTGGTTCCCAAGGTGAGGGAACCTTCAGACCTATTTTGGATCTAAAGATCTTAAACAAATTCCTCAGAATTCCGTCATTTCAGATGGAAACTATTCGTACCATCTTAACTATGATCCAGGAGAGTCAATAGAGGACTACAATGGATTTGAAGGATGCTTATCCTCACATTGGGATGCATAAAGATCACCTTTGTTTTTTCAGGTTTGCCTTTCTAGACAGGCATTACCAGTTTGTAGCTCTTTCCTTTGGGATATCTACAGCCCCAAGAATCTTTATGGAGGTTCTGGGGTCGCTTTGGCGGTCCTTAGGCCGCGGGGCATAGAAGTGGCCCCTTATTTAGACGACATCCTGATACAGGCGTCAAACATCCAAATTGCCAAGTCTCATACGGACGTAGTACTGGCATTTCTGAGATCACATGGGTGGAAAGTGAACAAGGATAGAGTTTTCTATCCCCAATCTCAAGGTTTTCCCTCCTAGGGACTCTGATAGATTCTGTAGAAATGAAAATTTACCTGACTGAGTCCAGGTTGTCAAAGTTTCTAAATTTCTGCCGTGTTTTTCATCCCATCCGCGCCCTTCGGTGGCTCAGTACATGAATGAAATTGGCTTAATGGTAGCGGCAAGGGACATAGTACCGTTTCCACGTCTACATTTCATACCACTGCAACTATGCATGCTCAGTCAGAGGAACGGGGATTACACAGATTTGTTCCCCTGTTTAACCTGGACCAAGAGACCAGAGATTCTCTTCTCTGGTGACTATATCAGGTCCATCTGTCCAAGGGTATGACCTTCCGCAGGTCAGATGGGACAATTGTTACAATAGATGCCAGCCTTTTAGGTTGGGATGCAGTCTGGAACTCCCTGAAGGCTCAGGGATAGTGGACTTAGGAGGAGACCCTCCTTCTAATAAATATTCTGGAACTGGGAGTGATATTCCATGCTCTTCAGACTTGGCCTCAGTTAGCAACTCTGAGGTACATCATACTCAGTCGGACAATATACACGACTATGGCTTACATCAGCCATCAATGGGGAACAGAAGTTCCCTAGCGATGTTAGAAGTCTTACAATAATTCACTGGACAGAGACTCACTCTTGTCTATCAGCTATCCATATCCCAGGTGTTGAGAACTGGGAGGTGGATTTTCTAAGTCGTCAGACTTTTCTTCCGGGGGAGTGGGATTTCCTCCGGAGGTCAAGACCAAGCAGGAAAGGGCTTTGGTGTTT
Source organism: Bombina bombina (assembly GCF_027579735.1). Taxonomy (NCBI): domain Eukaryota; kingdom Metazoa; phylum Chordata; class Amphibia; order Anura; family Bombinatoridae; genus Bombina; species Bombina bombina. The sequence continues at coordinate 553,797,331 of NC_069499.1, read as the reverse complement.
TTGACAGCGCCTGCGTAACCACGCAGGACCTGGTATGCAGATCTGGTGGACATGTCATCCTTTCCATCACGGTCTCTGCTTCTGAGACAGGTCCTTCTACCTCAGGGTCCTTTCAACCTTCTAAATAGAATCAATCTGAGATGGACTGCCTGGAGACTGAACGCTTGATGTTATCAAAGCATGGCTTCTCCGAGTCAGCCATTGATACCTTAATACAGACATGAAAGCCTGTCTCTAGGAAAATTGAACATAGATATGGTGTAAATATCTGATTGTTATGAATCCAAGGGTTATTCATGGAGTAAAGTCTGGATTCCCAGGATATTATCTTTTCTCCAAGATGTTTTGGAGAAAAGGGTTGTCAGCTAATTCCTTAAAAGGGACAGATTTTTACTCTGTCTATTTTTTTGCACAAGCGTCTGGCAGGTATTCTAGACGTTCAGGCATTTGGTCAGGCTTTGGTTAGATCCAAGCCTGTGTTTAAAACTGTTGCTCCACCATGGAGCTTAAACCTGGTTCTTAAGGTTCTTCAAGAAGTTCCGTTTGAACCTTTTTTGTTCCATAGATATCAATCTTTATCTTGGAAAGTTCCTTTTGGGTAGCTATTTCCTCGACTCGTAGAGTCTCCAAGTTATCTGTGTTACAATGTGATTCTCCTTATCTGGTCCTTCGTACAGATAAGGTAGTCCTGCGTACCAACCTGGGTTTTTTCCTAAGGTGGTATCTAACAAGAACATCACTCACGAGATAGTTGTTCCATGCTTGTATCCTAATCCTTCCTCAAAGAAGGAACGTCTATTACACAATATTGGACGTGGTTTGTGCTTTAAAGTTTTACTTACAAGCTACTACAGTTTTCATCAAACGTTCACCTTGTTTGTTGTCTATTCTGGACAGAGGAGAGGTCAAAAGACTTCGGCAGCCTCTCTGTCTTTTTGGTTAAAAAGCATAATTCATTTAGCTTATGACACTGCTGGACAGCAGCCTCCTGAAGGGATTACAGCTCATTCTACTAGAGCTGTGGTTTTCACTTGGGCCTTTTTTAAATGTGGCTTCTGTGGAACAGATTTACAAGACGGAGTCTTGGTCTGCGCTTCATACTTTTTCAAATTTAACAAATTTGATACCTTGCTTCTTCGGAGGCTATTTTTGGGAGAAAGGGTTTCTTACAGGCAGTGGTAACTTCCGTTTAAGTACCTGCCTTGTCCCTCCCATCATCCGTGTACTTTAGCTTTGGTATTGGTATTCCATAAGTAATGGATGATCCGTGGACTGGATACACTTAACAAGAGAAAACATAATTTATGCTTACCTGATAAATTTATTTCTCTTGTAGTGTATCCAGTCCACGGCCCGCCCTGTCACTTTAAGGCAGGTAATTTTTTCATTTGAACTACAGTCACCACTGCACCCTATGGTTTTTTCCTTTCTCTACATGTTTTCGGTCGAATGACTGAATATGGCAGTTAGGGGAGGAGCTATATAGCAGCTTTGCTGTGGGTGGACTCTTGCAACTTCCTGTTGGGAAGGAGAATATATTCCATAAGTAATGGATGATCCGTGGACTGGATACACTACAAGAGAAATAAATTTATCAGGTAAGCATAAATTATGTTACTAAGGTTGTGGCAGATACTGCAAGGGCTAGTCACGGACACCTTGCCTATCCCTGATAAAAATCCACTTCATGTTCATTTAAGTTTTTAAACAGCTGTCTGCTACTTTTTGTGCAAAAAAAATATTTTAAACATGCTTAACGGTTACTCTGTGTACATGATAAAAACTTTTGTTTCAGAGAAGTGTCTCTAAGTTCTTTGAATAACTTCTAGACTTAGATATAAAAATAAATATATTTTAAAAAATATATACCGGTATATATCTTGTTCTTCCCTGACCTGTTGTGTATTATTTTTTTAGGTTAAAGCAGCAATAACACTGTAGCCTTTATCTGCAATTAAGCCCTGAATAGCAAAAGAACTGTTTAAAAATCATTTAAAGCTAATTTTATCTATGGAGTGGAACAAACATACTATTCAGAGGTCTTTTATAGCAAAAAGCAGGCAAAATAAATAAAGGTTTACTACAATGTAGTTTTATTTCCCTTAATTAAACATTTTACAGGGAGTTTAACTTCCCTTTAGGGCTCTGCTGGTTTGCAGTTTCACTAGTAGGAATAACGTAATAAAAGACTGCTCTTTAAAATCAGGCAATTTTATATTAATTCCCTAAGTACATAAAGCTGAAATAAAAGGGTTAAGAAGGGATAAGTCTATTAAACATTATGTAGGGTTGTCCGACGGTGTATATAAGCTAGGAAGTGATTCAGTGGCTTTTGTTACATCCGGTACAGATGATTGTTCGGCTGATGTCACTGACTGATTCAGTGACGTTCTCTTTAACTTTATTACACGACTGGTGGTGGGTTTTTCTGAAGTGAAGACAGGGCCATGTTGGATTCCCACACTATTTTCTTCTAATTTTTCTTTAGGCTGTTTTTCCAGAGAACTAGATGTCACTGAACCAGAACTGAGACGCTTAAGTTTCACCCCAGCACAATTGGGATCCGATCCACTTGTTGATCTCTTGAGTATGCGGTCTGAACTTGAATCCTCTCCAGTAGATTTTATTGAAGCAGAGTTCTTAACTCTAATTTGTGTGTTTGTTGACGGGCCAAAAAAACGGATGGGCTTTGGACCCGTTTTTGGACTTTCCAGAGGGTTATGCTCTTCAGCATAGCTTGCTGATCTCCTAAAGAACAAAGTCAAACATGTTGATGTTAGAGATAATACACATACTTTAAAGCCGCACATTTTCCTTTCATGATTCATGATTGAGCATGCATTTTTAAAACAAAATTACAATTTACTTCTATTAGCAAATTTGATTCATTCTCTTGGTATCATTTGTTGAAGGAATAACAAAACAAACCCAAAACCATTAAGGAAAAAACTAAATTTATGCTTACCTGATAAATGTATTTCTCTTGTGGTGTATCCAGTCCACGGATTCATCCATTACTTGTGGGATATTCTCCTTCCCAACAGGAAGCTGCAAGAGGACACCCACAGCAGAGCTGTCTATATAGCTCCTCCCCTAACTGCCACCTCCCAGTCATTCGACCGAAGACAAGCAAGAGAAAGGAGAAACTATAGGGTGTAGTGGTGACTGTAGTTTAAAAAATAAAAAACACCTGCCTTAAAATGACAGGGCGGGCCGTGGACTGGATACACCACAAGAGAAATAAATTTATCAGGTAAGCATACATTTTGTTTTCTCTTGTAAGGTGTATCCAGTCCACGGATTCATCCATTACTTATGGGATACCAATACCAAAGCTATAAGACACGGATGAAGGGAGGGACAAGGCAGGCGCTTACATGGAAGGCACCACTGCCTGTAAGACCTTTCTCCCAAAAATAGCCTCCGAAGAAGCAAAAGTATCAAATTTGTAGAATTTAGAAAAAGTATGAAGCGAAGACCAAGTCGCCACCTTACAAATCTGTTCCACAGAAGCCTCATTTTTAAAAGCCCATGTGGAAGCCACCGCTCTAGTGGAATGAGCTGTAATTCTTTCAGGAGGCTGCTGGCCAGCAGTCTCATAAGCTAAGCGGATTATACTTCTTAACCAAAAAAGAAAGAGAAGTTGCTGAAGCCTTTTGGCCTCTCCTCTGTCCAGAGTAGACCACAAACAATGCAGATGTTTGACGAAAATCTTTAGTAGCTTGTAAATAAAACTTTAAAGCACGAACCACGTCAAGATTGTATAATAGACGTTCCTTCTTTGAAGAAGTATTAGGACACAGTGACGGAACAACAATCTCCTGATTGATATTCTTATTAGATACCACCTTAGGAAGAAACCCAGGTTTGGCACGCAAAACTACCTTATCTGCATGGAAGATCAGATAAGGGGAATCGCACTGCAAGGCAGATAACTCTGAAACTCTTCGAGCTGAAGAGATAGCTACCAAAAACAGAACTTTCCAAGATAAAAGCTTGATATCTATGGAATGCAGAGGTTCAAACGGAACCCCTTGAAGAACTTTAAGAACTAAATTTAAACTCCATGGCGGAGCAACAGGTTTAAACACAGGCTTGATTCTAACTAAAGCCTGACAAAACGCCTGAACGTCTGGAACATCCGCCAGGCGCTTGTGCAAAAGAATAGACAGAGCAGAAATCTGTCCCTTTAAGGAACTAGCTGACAATCCCTTCTCCAATCCTTCTTGGAGAAAAGACAATATCCTGGGAATCCTAACTTTACTCCATGAGTAACCCTTGGATTCACACCAATGAAGATATTTACACCATATCTTATGATAGATTTTCCTGGTGACAGGCTTTCGAGCCTGAATTAAGGTATCAATGACCGACTCGGAAAAACCACGCTTTCATAAAATCAAGGGTTCAATCTCCAAGCAGTCAGACGCAGAGAAATTAGATTTGGATGTTTGAAGGGACCTTGAAGTAGAAGGTCCTGCCTCAGCGGCAGAGTCCAAGGTGGAAAGGATGACAGGCGCTTAAACGGAAGGCACCACTGCCTGTAAGACCTTTCTCCCAAAAAACATAATTTATGTAAGAACTTACCTGATAAATTAATTTCTTTCATACAGGGAGTGCAGAATTATTAGGCAAGTTGTATTTTTGAGGATTAATTTTATTATTGAACAATAACCATGTTCTCAATGAACCCAAAAAACTCATTAATATCAAAGCTGAATAGTTTTGGAAGTAGTTTTTAGTTTGTTTTTAGTTATAGCTATTTTAGGGGGATATCTGTGTGTGCAGGTGACTATTACTGTGCATAATTATTAGGCAACTTAACAAAAAACAAATATATACCCATTTCAATTATTTATTTTTACCAGTGAAACCAATATAACATCTCAACATTCACAAACATACATTTCTGACATTCAAAAACAAAACAAAAACAAATCAGTGACCAATATAGCCACCTTTCTTTGCAAGGACACTCAAAAGCCTGCCATCCATGGATTCTGTCAGTGTTTTGATCTGTTCACCATCAACATTGCGTGCAGCAGCAACCACAGCCTCCCAGACACTGTTCAGAGAGGTGTACTGTTTTCCCTCCTTGTAAATCTCACATTTGATGATGGACCACAGGTTCTCAATGGGGTTCAGATCAGGTGAACAAGGAGGCCATGTCATTAGATTTTCTTCTTTTATACCCTTTCTTGCCAGCCACGCTGTGGAGTACTTGGACGCGTGTGATGGAGCATTGTCCTGCATGAAAATCATGTTTTTCTTGAAGGATGCAGACTTCTTCCTGTACCACTGCTTGAAGAAGGTGTCTTCCAGAAACTGGCAGTAGGACTGGGAGTTGAGCTTGACTCCATCCTCAACCCGAAAAGGCCCCACAAACTCATCTTTGATGATACCAGCCCAAACCAGTACTCCACCTCCACCTTGCTGGCGTCTGAGTCGGACTGGAGCTCTCTGCCCTTTACCAATCCAGCCACGGGCCCATCCATCTGGCCCATCAAGACTCACTCTCATTTCATCAGTCCATAAAACCTTAGAAAAATCAGTCTTGAGATATTTCTTGGCCCAGTCTTGACGTTTCAGCTTGTGTGTCTTGTTCAGTGGTGGTCGTCTTTCAGCCTTTCTTACCTTGGCCATGTCTCTGAGTATTGCATACCTTGTACTTTTGGGCACTCCAGTGATGTTGCAGCTCTGAAATATGGCCAAACTGGTGGCAAGTGGCATCTTGGCAGCTGCACGCTTGACTTTTCTCAGTTCATGGGCAGTTATTTTGCGCCTTGGTTTTTCCACATGCTTCTTGCGACCCTGTTGACTATTTTGAATGAAACGCTTGATTGTTCGATGATCACGCTTCAGAAGCTTTGCAATTTTAAGAGTGCTGCATCCCTCTGCAAGATATCTCACTATTTTTGACTTTTCTGAGCCTGTCAAGTCCTTCTTTTGACCCATTTTGCCAAAGGAAAGGAAGTTGCCTAATAATTATGCACACCTGATATAGGGTGTTGATGTCATTAGACCACACCCCTTCTCATTACAGAGATGCACATCACCTAATATGCTTAATTGGTAGTAGGCTTTCAAGCCTATACAGCTTGGAGTAAGACAACATGCATAAAGAGGATGATGTGGTCAAAATACTCATTTGCCTAATAATTCTGCACTCCCTGTATTAGCAAGAGTCCATGAGCTAGTGACGTATGGGATATACATTCCTACCAGGAGGGGCAAAGTTTCCCAAACCTCAAAATGCCTATAAATACACCCCTCACCACACCCACAAATCAGTTTAACGAATAGCCAAGAAGTGGGGTGATAAGAAAAAAGTGCGAAGCATAAATATAAGGAATTGGAATAATTGTGCTTTATACAAAAAAAATCATAACCACCACAAAAAAGGGTGGGCCTCATGGACTCTTGCTATGAGTCCATGAGCTAGTGACGTATGGGATAATGACTACCCAAGATGTGGATCTTCCACGCAAGAGTCACTAGAGAGGGAGGAATAAAATAAAGACAGCCAATTCCGCTGAAAGAAATCCACACCCAAAAATAAAGTTTAAATCTGATAAAGAAAAAAACTGAAAATATAAGCAGAAGATTCAAACTGAAACAGCTGCCTGAAGTACTTTTCTACCAAAAACAGCTTCAGAAGAAGAAAACACATCAAAATGGTAGAATTTAGTAAAAGTATGCAAAGAAGACCAAGTTGCTGCTTTGCAAATCTGATCAACCGAAGCTTCATTCCTAAACGCCCAGGAAGTAGAAACTGACCTAGTAGAATGAGCTGTAATCCTTTGAGGCGGAGTTTTACCCGACTCGACATAAGCATGATGAATTAAAGATTTCAACCAAGATGCCAAAGAAATGGCAGAGGCCTTCTGACCTTTCCTAGAACCGGAAAAGATAACAAATAGACTAGAAGTCTTTAGGAAATTCTTAGTAGCTTCGACATAATATTTCAAAGCTCTAACTACATCCAAAGAATGCAATGATTTCTCCTTAGAATTCTTAGGATTAGGACATAATGAAGGAACCACAATTTCTCTACTAATGTTGTTAGAATTCACAACCTTAGGTAAAAATTTAAAAGAAGTTCACAACACCGCCTTATCCTGGTGAAAAATCAGAAAAGGAGACTCACAAGAAAGAGCAGATAATTCAGAAACTCTTCTGGCAGAAGAGATGGCCAAAAGGAACAAAACTTTCCAAGAAAGTAATTTAATGTCCAATGAATGCATAGGTTCAAACGGAGGAGCTTGAAGAGCCCCCAGAACCAAATTCAAACTCCAAGGAGGAGAAATTGACTTAATGACAGGCTTTATACGAACCAAAGCTTGTACAAAACAATGAATATCAGGAAGATTAGCAATCTTTCTGTGAAAAAGAACAGAAAGAGCAGAGATTTGTCCTTTCAAGGAACTTGCAGACAAACCTTTATCCAAACCATCCTGAAGAAACTGTAAAATTCTCGGAATTCTAAAAGAATGCCAGGAAAAATGATGAGAAAGACACCAAGAAATATAAGTCTTCCAGACTCTATAATATATTTCCCTAGATACGGATTTACGAGCCTGTAACATAGTATTAATCACAGAGTCAGAGAAACCTCTTTGACTAAGAATCAAGCGTTCAATCTCCATACCTTTAAATTTAAGGATTTGAGATCCTGATGGAAAAAAGGACCTTGCGACAGAAGGTCTGGTCTTAACGGAAGAGTCCATGGTTGGCAAGAGGCCATCCGGACAAGATCCGCATACCAAAACCTGTGAGGCCATGCTGGAGCTACCAGCAGAACAAACAAGCATTCCTTCAGAATCTTGGAGATTACTCTTGGAAGAAGAACTAGAGGCGGAAAGATATAGGCAGGATGATACTTCCAAGGAAGTGACAATGCATCCACTGCTTCCGCTTGAGGATCCCTGGATCTGGACAGATACCTGGGAAGTTTCTTGTTTAGATGAGAGGCCATCAGATCTATTTCTGGAAGTCCCCACATTTGAACAATCTGAAGAAATACCTCTGGGTGAAGAGACCATTCGCCCGGATGTAACGTTTGGCGACTGAGATAATCCGCTTCCCAATTGTCTATACCTGGGATATGAACCGCAGAAACTAGACAGGAGCTGGATTCCGCCCATACCAGAATTCGAGATACTTCTTTCATAGCCAGAGGACTGTGAGTCCCTCCTTGATGATTGATGTATGCCACAGTTGTGACATTGTCTGTCTGAAAACAAATGAACAATTCTCTCTTTAGAAGAGGCCATGACTGAAGAGCTCTGAAAATTGCACGGAGTTCCAAAATATTGATCGGTAATCTCACCTCCTGAGATTCCCAAACCCCTTGTGCTGTCAGAGACCCCCACACAGCTCCCCAACCTGTAAGACTTGCATCTGTTGAAATTACAGTCCAGGTCGGAAGAACAAAAGAAGCCCCCTGAACTAAACGATGGTGATCTGTCCACCACGACAGAGAGTGTCGTACAATCGGTTTTAAAGATATTAATTGAGATATCTTTGTGTAATCCCTGCACCACTGGTTCAGCATACAGAGCTGAAGAGGTCGCATGTGAAAACGAGCAAAGGGGATTGCGTCCGATGCAGCAGTCATAAGACCTAGAATTTCCATGCATAAGGCTACCGAAGGGAATGATTGTGACTGAAGGTTTCGACAAGCTGATATCAATTTTAGACGTCTCTTGTCTGTCAAAGACACAGTCATGGACACTGAATCTATCTGGAAACCTAAAAAGGTTACCCTTGTCTGAGGAATCAATTAACTTTTTGGTAAATTGATCCTCCAACCATGATGTTGAAGAAACAACACAAGTCGATTCGTATGAGATTCTGCTAAATGTGAAGACTGAGCAAGTACCAAGATATCGTCCAAATAAGGAAATACCACAATACCCTGTTCTCTGATTACAGACAGAAGGGCACCGAGAACCTTTGTAAAAATTCTTGGAGCTGTTGCTAGGCCAAACGGTAGAGCCACAAACTGGTAATGCTTGTCTAGGAAAGAGAATCTCAGAAACTGATAGTGATCTGGATGAATCGGAATATGCAGATATGCATCCTGTAAATCTATTGTAGACATATAATGCCCTTGCTGAACAAAAGGCAGGATAGTCCTTACAGTTACCATTTTGAATGTTGGTATCCTTACATAACGATTCAATATTTTTAGATCCAGAACTGGTCTGAAGGAATTCTCCTTCTTTGGTACAATGAAGAGATTTGAATAAAACCCCAGCCCCTGTTCCAGAACTGGAACTGGCATAATTACTCCAGCCAACTCTAGATCTGAAACACATTTCAGAAATGCTTGAGCCTTCGCTGGGTTTACTGGGACACGGGAAAGAAAAAAATCTCTTTGCAGGAGGCCTTATCTTGAAGCCAATTCTGTACCCTTCTGAAACAATGTTCTGAATCCAAAGATTGTGAATGGAATTGATCCAAATTTCTTTGAAAAAACGTAATCTGCCCCCTACCAGCTGAGCTGGAATGAGGGCCGCACCTTCATGTGGACTTAGGAGCTGGCTTTGGTTTTCTAAAAGGCTTGGATTTATTCCAGACTGGAGATGGTTTCCAAACTGATACCGCTCCTGAGGATAAAGGATCAGGCTTTTGTTCCTTGTTGAGACGAAAGGAACGAAAACGATTATTAGACCTAAATTTACCTTTAGATTTTTTATCCTGTGGTAAAAAAGTTCCTTTCCCTTCAGTAACAGTTGAGATAATAGAATCCAACTGAGAACCAAATAATGTATTACCCTGGAAAGAAAGGGAAAGCAGAGTAGACTTAGAAGACATATCAGCATTCCAAGTTTTAAGCCATAAAGCTCTTCTAGCTAAAATAGCTAGAGACATATACCTGACATAAACTCTAATGATATCAAAGATGGCATCACAAATAAAATTATTAGCATGTTGAAGAAGATTAATAATGCTATGAGAATTATGATCTGTTACTTGTTGCGCTAAAGCTTCTAACCAAAAAGTTGAAGCTGCAGCAACATCCGCTAAAGATATAGCAGGTCTAAGAAGATTACCTGAACACAAGTAAGCTTTTCTTAGAAAAGATTCAATTTTCCTATCTAAAGGATCCTTAAAGGAAGTACCATCTACCGTAGGAATAGTAGTACGCTTAGCAAGAGTAGAGACAGCCCCATCAACCTTAGGGATTTTGTCCCAAAACTCTAATCTGTCAGATGGCACAGGATATAATTGCTTAAAACGTTTAGAAGGAGTAAATGAATTACCCAAATTATTCCATTCCCTGGAAATTACTTCAGAAATAGCATCAGGGACAGGAAAAACTTCTGGAATAACTACAGGAGATTTAAAAACCTTATGTAAACGTTTAGATTTAGTATCAAGAGGACTAGAATCCTCTATTTCTAATGCAATTAGGACTTCTTTAAGTAAAGAACGAATAAATTCCATTTTAAATAAATATGAAGATTTATCAGCATCAACCTCTGAGACAGAATCCTCTGAACCAGAAGAACCATTATCAGTATCAGAATGATGATGTTCATTTAAAAATTCATCTGAAAAATTAGAAGTTTTAAAAGACTTTTTACGTTTACTAGAAGGAGGAATAACAGACATAGCCTTCTTAATGGATTTAGAAACAAAATCTCTTATGTTATCAGGAACACTCTGAGTATTAGATGTTGACGGAACAGCAACAGGTAATGTAACAGTACTAAAGGAAATATTATCTGCATTAACAAGTTTGTCATGACAAACAGTACAAACAACAGCTGGAGGAACAGATACCATAAGTTTATAGCAGATACACTTAGCTTTGGTAGATCCAGCACCAGGCAGCGATTTTCCAGAAGTATCTTCTGACTCAGTGTCAACGTGGGACATCTTGCAATATGTAATAGAAAAAACAACATATAAAGCAAAATTGATCAAATTCCTTAAATGACAGTTTCAGGAATGGGAAAAAATGCTAGTGAACAAGCTTCTAGCAACCAGAAGCAATAAATAATGAGACTTAAATAATGTGGAGACAAAAGTGACGCCCATATTTTTAAAGCGCCAAAAAAGACGCCCACATTATTTGGCGCCTAAATGCTTTTGGCGCCAAAAATGACGCCACATCCAGAACGCCGACATTTTTGGCGCAAAAAAAACGTCAAAAATGACGCAACTTCCGGCGACACGTATGACGCCAGAAACAGAAAAAATTTTTGCGCCAAAAAAGTCTGCGCCAAGAATGACGCAATAAAATGAAGCATTTTCAGCCCCCGCGAGCCTAACAGCCCACAGGGAAAAAAGTCAAATTTTAAGGTAAGAAAAAATTGATTTATTCATATGCATAATCCCAAATATGAAACTGACTGTCTGAAATAAGGAACGTTGAACATCCTGAGTCAAGGCAAATAAATGTTTGAATACATATATTTAGAACTTTATAAAAAAGTGCCCAACCATAGCTTAGAGTGTCACAGAAAATAAGACTTACTTACCCCAGGACACTCATCTGCATGTTGTAGAAAGCCAAACCAGTACTGAAACGAAAATCAGTAGAGGTAATGGTATATATATGAGTATATCGTCGATCTGAAAAGGGAGGTAAGAGATGAATCTCTACGACCGATAACAGAGAACCTATGAAATAGACCCCGTAGAAGGAGATCATTGAATTCAAATAGGCAATACTCTCCTCACATCCCTCTGGCATTCACTGCACGCTGAGAGGAAAACCGGGCTCCAACCTGCTGCGGAGCGCATATCAACATAGAATCTAGCACAAACTTACTTCACCACCTCCATAGGAGGCAAAGTTTGTAAAACTGATTTGTGGGTGTGGTGAGGGGTGTATTTATAGGCATTTTGAGGTTTGGGAAACTTTGCCCCTCCTGGTAGGAATGTATATCCCATACGTCACTAGCTCATGGACTCTTGCTAATTACATGAAAGAAATAGCCTCCGAAGAAGCAAAAGTATCAAATTTGTAGAATTTAGAAAAAGTATGAAGCGAAGACCAAGTCACCGCCTTACAAATCTGTTCCACAGAAGCCTCATTTTTAAAAGCCCATGTGGAAGCCACCGCTCTAGTGGAATGAGCTGTAATTCTTTCAGGAGGCTGCTGGCCAGCAGTCTCATAAGCTAAGCGGATTATACTTCTTAACCAAAAAAGAAAGAGAAGTTGCTGAAGCCTTTTGGCCTCTTCTCTGTCCAGAGTAGACAACAAACAATGCAGATGTTTGACGAAAATCTTTAGTAGCTTGTAAATAAAACTTTAAAGCACGAACGAAGATTGTGTAATAGACGTTCCTTCTTTGAAGAAGGATTAGGACACAGTGACGGAACAACAATCTCCTGATTGATATTCTTATTAGATACCACCTTAGGAAGAAACCCAGGTTTGGTACGCAAAACTACCTTATCTGCATGGAAGATCAGATAAGGGGAATCACACTGCAAGGCAGATAACTCTGAAACTCTTCGAGCCGAAGAGATAGCTACCAAAAACAGAACTTTCCAAGATAAAAGCTTGATACCTATGGAATGCAGAGGTTCAAACGGAACCCCTTGAAGAACTTTAAGAACTAAATTTAAACTCCATGGCGGAGCAACAGGTTTAAACACAGGCTTGATTCTAACTAAAGCCTGACAAAACGCCTGAACGTCTGGAACATCTGCCAGACGCTTGTGCAAAAGAATAGACAGAGCAGAAATCTGTCCATTTAAGGAACTAGCTGACAATCCCTTCTCCAATCCTTCTTGGAGAAAAGACAATATCCTGGGAATCCTGACTTTACTCCATGAGTAACCCTTGGATTCACACCAATGAAGATATTTAAACCATATCTTATGATAGATTTTCCTGGTGACAGGCTTTCGAGCCTGAATTAAGGTATCAATGACCGACTCGGAAAAACCACGCTTTGATAAAATCAAGCATTCAATCTCCAAGCAGTCAGACGCAGAGAAATTAGATTTGGATGTTTGAAGGGACCTTGAAGTAGAAGGTCCTGCCTCAGCGGCAGAGTCCAAGGTGGAAAGGATGACAAGTCCACCAGATCTGCATACCAAGTCCTGCGTGGCCACGCAGGAGCTATCAAAATCACTGAAGCTCTCTCCTGCTTGATCTTGGCAATCAGCCGAGGGAGCAGAGGAAACGGTGGAAACACATAAGCCAGGCTGAAGGACCAGGGCGCTGCTAGAGCATCTATCAGCGCTGCCTGGGGATCCCTTGACCTGGACCCATAACAAGGAAGTTTGGCGTTCTGACGAGACGCCATGAGATCCAGTTCTGGTTTGCCCCATAGTTGAATCAGCTGGGCAAATACCTCCGGATGGAGCTCCCACTCCCCCGGATGAAAAGTCTGCCGACTTAGAAAATCTGCCTCCCAGCTCTCTACTCCTGGGATATGGATAGCTGAAAGATGGCAAGAGTGAACCTCTGCCCATAGAATTATCTTTGAAACCTCCAACATTGCCAGGGGGCTCCTTGTTCCCCCCTGACGGTTGATATAGGCTACAGTCGTGATGTTGTCCGACTGAAATCTGATGAACCTGACCGCAGCTAGCTGAGGCCAAGCCTGAAGAGCATTGAATATCGCTCTTAGTTCCAGAATGTTTATCGGCAGGAGTGCCTCCTCCTGAGTCCACGAGCCCTGAGCCTTCAGGGAATTCCAGACTGCACCCCAGCCCAGAAGGCTGGCATCTGTCGTTACTATAGTCCAATCTGGCCGGCGGAAGCTCATCCCCTTGGACAGGTGGACCCGAGATAGCCACCAGAGAAGAGAATCCCTGGTTTCTTGATCCAGATTTAGTAGAGGGGACAAATCTGTGTAATCCCCATTCCACTGACTGAGCATGCAAAGTTGTAGGCGGGCAAACGGTACTATGTCCATTGCCGCTACCATTAAACCGATTACTTCCATACACTGAGCCACTGAAGGATGAGAAGTGGAATAAAGAACACGGCAAGAGTCTAGAAGTTTTGACAATCTGGCCTTCGTTAGGTAAATCTTCATTTCTACCAAATCTATCAGAGTCCCTAGGAATTAAACTTTTGTTAGAGGTGATAGAGAACTCTTTCCTTCGGTCACCTTTCACCCATGGGACCTCAGAAATGCCAGAACAATGTCTGTGTGGGACCTGGCAATTTGAAAAGTCGACGCCTGTATCAGAATGTCGTCTAAGTAAGGGGCTACTGCTATACCCCGTGGCCTTAGGACCGCTAGAAGGGACCCTAGAACCTTTGTAAAGATTCTTGGTGCCGTGGCCAACCCGAAGGGAAGAGCCACAAACTGGTAGTGCCTGTCTAGAAAGGCAAACCTGAGAAAATGATGATGATCTTTGTGTATCGGGATGTGAAGATAAACATCCTTTAAGTCTACGGTAGTCATATATTGACCCTCCTGGATCATAGGAAGGATGGTTCGAATAGTCTCTATCTTGAAGGATGGGACTCTAAGAAATTTGCTTAAGATCTTGAGATCTAAGATTGGTCTGAATGTTCCCTCTTTTTTGGGAACTACAAACAGATTTGAATAGAAGCCCTGTCCCTGTTCCTCCTGCGGAACTGGGTGGATCACTCCCATAACTAGGAGGTCTTGAACACAATGTAAGAATGCCTCTCTCTTTATCTGGTTTGCAGATAAAAGTGAGAGATGAAATCTCCCTCTTGGGGGAGAGGTTTTGAATTCCAGAAGATAACCCTTGGACACAATTTCCAATGCCCAGGGATCCTGGACATCTCTTGCCCAAGCCTGGGCGAAGAGAGAGAGTCTGCCCCCTACTAGATCCATTTCCGGATCGGGGGCTGCTCCTTCATGCTGTCTTAGAGGCAGCAGCAGGCTTTTTATCCTGTTTCCCCTTGTTCCAAGCCTGGTTAGGTCTCCAGACCGGCTTAGACTGGGCAAAAGTTCCCTCTTGTTTTGTGTTAGAGGAAGTTGAAGCTGTGCCACTCTTGAAGTTTCGAAAGGGCCGAAAACTAGACTGTTTGGTCCTTAATTTGTTGGACCTATCTTGGGGAAGGGCGTGACCTTTTCCTCCAGTGATGTCAGAAATGATCTCCTTCAGTCCAGGCCCGAATAGGGTCTGTCCTTTGAAGGGAATGTTGAGAAGTTTAGACTTTGAAGTCACGTCAGTTGTTTAAGCCATAGCGCCCTACGCGCCTGAATAGCAAAACCTGAATTTTTAGCCGTTAGTTTGGTTAAATGAACAACGGCGTCAGAAACAAATTAATTGGCTAGCTTAAGAGCCTTAAGCTTGTCAATAATATCTTCCAACGGGGTTTCAACCTGCAGAGCCTCCTCTAGAGACTCAAACCAGAAAGCCGCAGCAGCAGTGACTGAGGCAATGCATGCAAGAGGCTGGAGAATAAAACCTTGTTGAATTAAAATTTTCTTAAGGTAACCCTCTAATTTTTTTATCCATTGGATCTAGAAAAGCACAACTGTCCTCGACAGGGATAGTGGTACGCTTAGCTAGAGTAGAAACTGCTCCCTCCACCTTAGGGACCGTCTGCCATAAGTCCCGTGTAGCGGCGTCTATAGGAAACATCTTTTTAAAAACAGGAGGGGGAGAGAACGGTACACCTGGTCTATCCCATTGCTTAGTAATAATTTCAGAAAACCTTTTAGGGATTGGAAAAACATCAGTGTAAGTAGGTACTGCATAGTATTTATCCAATCTACATAATTTCTCTGGGACTACAATAGTGTCACAGTCATCCAGAGTTGCTAAGACCTCCCTGAGCAATACGCGGAGGTGCTCAAGCTTAAATTTAAATGTAGACATATCAGAATCAGGTTGAAGTATCTTCCCTGAATCGGAAAAATCACCGACAGATTGAAGCTCCCCAGCTTCAGCTTCAGTACATTGTGAGGGTGTATCAGACATAGCCACTAAAGCGTCAGAGAGCTCTGTATTTATTCTAGTCCCAGAGCTGTCTCGCTTTCCTTGCAATCCTGGCAGTTTAGATAATACCTCTGTAAGGGTATGATTCATAACTGCCGCCATGTCTTGCAAGGTATACGCAATGGGCGTGCTAGATGTACTTGGCGTCCCCTGAGCGGGATTTATAGGTTCTGACACGTGGGGAGAGTTAGACGGCATAACTTCCTCCTTGTCAATTTCTTCTGGTGATAAATTTTTTAGAGCCAGAATATGGCCTTTGTAATCTATAGTAAAATCAGTGCATTTGGTACACATTCTAAGAGGGGGTTCCACAATGGCTTCTAAACATAATGAACAATGAATTTCCTCTAAGTCAGACATGTTTAAACAGACTAGTAATGAGACCAGCAAGCTTGGAAAACACTTTAATAACTGTGAACAAGCAAAAAATAAAAATGGTACTGTGCCTTTAAGAGAAAAAAACAATCACAGAGACTGCAAAACAGTGAAAAAAGCAGTAAATTTTACGAAATTTTTACAGTGTGTATAATAGACTGAAATAGCATTGCACCCACTTGCAAATGGATGATTAACCCCTTAGTTTCAAAACCGGATCAAAAAAACGATAAACGTTTTTAAACAGTCACAACCAACTGCCACAGCTCTGCTGTGGCCCTACCTGTCCATACGATGACTTTGGAAGGCACAAAAACCCTTTAGAGAGGTCCTATATGTTCAGGGGACTCCTTCAGGGAAGCTGGATGTCTCAAGCTGCAAAAACTACCGTGAAAATAGGCCCCTCCCAACCTGTACTCACAGTGAGAGGGCCTTAAAAAACTATCCCTAGGCAAAATCTAGTCAGCCATGTGGAAAAACTGGGCCCCAGAATAAAGTTTTATCACCAATATGTAATAAACGTTTATATACCTCAAGCAAACGTTATATCTATTCAGTAATGGGAGTAAATAACAAAAATATTACCCTTTACAGCAAGCATGATACCAGTCGTTATTAAATTACTGTAATCAGGCTTACCTTAAATAAATCCGGTATTGTCAGCATTTTCTAGCTTATCATCTCTCTAGAAAAATTTAAAACTGCACATACCTCAGAGCAGGAGACTCTGCACGCTATTCCCCCAGCTGAAGTTACCCATCTCTTCAGTTATGTGTGAGAACAGCAGTGGATCTTAGTTACAAGCTGCTAAGATCATCAAAAACCACAGGCAGACTCTTCTTCAACTTTCTGAATGAGGCTAAAATAGTACAACTCCGGTACCATTTGAAAATAATAAACTTTTGATTGAAGATAAACTACATTAATGCACCACATCTCTCTAGCTACTTCCCTTGTCGAGAGCTGCAAGAGAATGACTGGGAGGTGGCAGTTAGGGGAGGAGCTATATAGACAGCTCTGCTGTGGGTGATCCTTCCTGTTGGGAAGGAGAATATCCCACAAGTAATGGATGAATCCGTGGACTGGATACACCTTACAAGAGAAAAAAGCAATACCATTATATAAATAAATAAAACTTGCAAGACTTAATTTCTAAATATGCTGCTTGCGATGAAGCATACATACGAAATTTACATACGAAATTGATAAATTGTTCCTAATATATGCAAATAATACCATGTGTCTGTTAAAATGTTTTATTGTAGGTTTAAAAGTTTTATGATTCTCCCAGGACCCGAACAAAGAACACATTGTTATTCAGTCTATTGTACTTTACTGCTTTTGAATAATAGTTTGGAGATTTAACTACAACAGGCTCTTCAAAATTAGGTGATAATGACAGAAGTCTTCCTCAGAGATGATACACAGAAATGGGGAGCAGCGCTAAAAATAGCAATCAGAGGACCCAGTATGAGAGATAAGTGGTAGGAGACCCAATCAATGGATCTCTACAGATGAGATACAATTAATATTGTTAATACTATACCAATAATGTGAGCAGTATTCCAGACAAAAGATAGGAGACCTCAAATCAGATCTCTGCAGGGTAGATATAGTTGATACTGTGAATACTATACCAATAATATAAAATCGTGTAAAAGTCAACAAATAATTTATTATGTTTAAATAAACAAATATGCAATGACAATAAAACAATACAATGTATCCGAATATTAACAGATCGAAATGCCACAATATATAAAAAATGTATAAAAAATGTTACTGTTATTGATATTGGGACCAAGTGGTTCTAAAAACTCGGAATAAACTAATAAAAAACTTCATACAAATATATAAGAGCGCCAATGCTGCAAAGTCCAGACACCAGTCTCATGGCATGATTTCCAGAGAGGATAGAATAAGTCTGTTAGGATTCTCCAAATATGAAAAGTGTCCTCCGGTTAGCAGTCTATGTGGCCCAATGTTTGTATGTGGAAGGAATAGGTTAATAAGCTTGGTTACCTTTCACCGCTTTGAAAAGCGGTATGCGGATACTTCAGTGTCTTGTGTGTCAGCCTTTTTAAAGCTGCGTGATCACACGGACATCTATTTACCCGTTTTTTGAATGAGACTCTGTGTAGAGATAGATGTAGGCTACAGCCTGGTGTTTCAGTCACCATCAGCAGAAATCCTTTTTTCTTTGCGATTCAGCCAATGCCGGCACCCACCAAGTCAGTCCGTCCAGCTGAACTAGGAGATTCAAAAATTGCCAATCAGGGTACGCCTCTACACGTTTCAGCTCAGAAAGTCTTTATCAAGAATACCTGATTGGCTCTTAGGTCTCCTCTTATATATGGCAAGTTTTTAACCCTGTATTGGCATAGTAGATGTGTATTATCCATTGTGTTATCCACTTTTATTTGTTTGGCCTCATTCATAGGTGAAAGTTCTTTTCATGGTTTGTCCCATAAAGTTATATACTCAACGGGTTCCATAATGATATTTTTATAACTTATATATGTGGATAATTATTCCTCCTTGGGTTCGAACCTCTGTCTATTCAGTATTCCATTTGACAAAAAAAAAAAAAAAATTCTATCTCCTTAACCACTCTGCCATTGAATAGACATTTTAGAGAAGTTCATAGTAGAAACACTAAATATATGTTATTTTGGGGGATAAAGAAAGTAAAATCAGATGGCCAAAAAGGTGACTTCGAACAAACTCTTCTCCTAAATAAAGCAAGATTAATAACTTATTATTATTATCAGGTAAGCATCATTTAAGTTTTTCTTCATAAAGGGAAAGAGTCCATAGCTGCATTCATTACTTTTGGAAAACAATACCTAAGCTATAGAGGACACTGAATGCCAAGACAGGAGGGTACAAGAGGCGTCCCATTCTGAAGGCACCAGGCCTAAAACCACTACCCAACAAAACCCTGCTTCGTCCGAAGCCGAGAAACATTGAAAAGAAAGGCCCCAAGGACACAGACCCACAGATAGCCCGGAAGCCCAGCTAGAGACCGCAAAATCAGACTCAACTGAGCCAACAGTCCTCCAGGAGACCCCTCACTAGCGAAGGGAACACCAGCCCAAAAACTCTCAAAGGGATAGGGCAAGGAAAAACCAAAGGGAAACCGAAAAGGTCACCACAAATTCCAAACAAGGAATAACTCCCAGAACGAGCTCAGCTCACAAAGACCCAAATGGGTCCTGACAAACATGGGGAGGCAACGCCCAGACCAAACAAAAAACACAAGGTTTAGGACCGGGCATCAGAACAGAGATAATTTTCCTCTCAACATTGTGCGAAAGCACCTAAAAAAGACAACTGAAGACGGAGTCCTCAAAATGTCAGAACTTAAAATACAGAAGTATTCAACACATAATACGTGTAGCAGACCCAGACGAGGTAAACACCTGAGTCAAGAACACACAGTCATCATCAGGATGACACAGAAAGAAAATACTTGCTGAAAAGTAAAAAGTGGCTAAACAAGATATCAGATTGCAAAAAACTCCAAGAGAGAGAGCATGCTCCAGGCAATCCAAGCCGCCAAATCGACACATAAGTCTCAAAAAGGGAGAAGCACAGAACCTCAACGAGGCCCACTGCACTCCCGAAAAGAAACAACAAATCTCAGAACCTACTCCCAAGCCTGGCTAGCCCAAGCGTCGGCAGGTCTGAAAACAGAGGAACAAAAGAACCCCAACACCAGCTCACAAAACAGCGGAAGAATGGCCTCAACCATTCCAACAGAGCTCGGGTGCCCACCCAAAACTCCTTAGAGACAATTGACAAGGCCGACATAGCCTCAACGCAGAGCCAGCAAGACTCCAGATAGAACAGAACAACCCAGAGAGCATGCCTCTCTTCAACATAGGTTAAATCTTCTGTTCCACCTCCTGAATCCAGGAGAAGCCCTAAGACAAGGACCACACCTCCGTAAGGAGGAAAACAAGTCCCCCTAGGAAAAAAGGGCCATTAATACAAAGCACCTGCCCACAAGGCCACAGGCTGAACAAGAGATCAATCTCCAACGCAGATGAACTTGGAAGCAATCCCCTTAGAAATTAGCCTGCTAGCACACAGACAAGGTGCAATAGCTGCAGCCGATACCCTGCAAACCCTACGCCTGCAGAACTACAAAGCCATCAGATTACTTCAGCAAACTGTCCAAGGGAACCGTTCATAGGCGAAAGGCAAGCCCAATGAGCATCGGCACTCAGAAAACCTGGCCAACTGAGGCCAGGTCAACTAGCCAGACCAAAGGTCATAGCCCAAGTTCCCTGGGAATGGAGAACCCCAAACCCGCCCTAAAGTTTGAAAAGTCCGGTAACAACCCGCAACGGGAACCACAAGGGAAAGCGCTGAGCGAAAACCTCAGCCACCGGAAAAACCAGGGCGATGACAGGTCCGAGCCCCTAATTGTTTAAAAACAATATCCCAGAAACTCAAACACCACGTCTGATATAAAAAACAGACGCACAGGTAGATATCAATGCCATATCCAGAATAACCCGAATAACGAGAACACCTCACAAGTCTCGACCCAAGGAAGAGACCACCCCCTGCCGAAGTCCAACACTCCAAAGGAGCTAAGGCATCTCGAACCAAGACACTAGAGCCCATAGGAGTTCGAACCGCCACAAGACGTCATTCGAAGTAGAATATTGCGGATTCAGATATCCGTTAAAGATAGGGTCCTCTAATAACTCAAACCGTAATGAAAGGCACAACACTCAGGGACAGCTACACCCGTAGAAAACTGTATAGGCCCACCCAAGGTCGGGAGACCCGGTACAATAGGGCATGAGCACAAACGCAAATAAATGTCTGGGCTTTGCAGAAGCATAAATCACCAAAAAAATGTGAAAGCGAAAACGTGCTGCAACCTCCAGGGGGGAACAAGCCGCCCTGCAAGGAGGGATAAACATAATCTGGGTTACCCGCATGTGTAGTAGTAGGGAGCGGTAGGGAACTCGGCTCTCGGAGGACAGAAACCCCAGAGGCGGATGGCTCAGCGGTCCCTTGATTCCCCGAACCCGAGGAACAAGGCACTCTAATACGGCATATAGAATATAACTGATTAACCTGTGTCAAGAGGCCCAATTCGCATTCTTCACAAGTCGAAGAATCTGAAATCTGAACAGTCTCAGCATCAGAATCCTCCATAACTGGATAGATAATATAATAATATGGACTATAACAACAACAAAAAATCTAAACGGCACCTGACACCCACAATGGCCGGGGGAAACTCACCACCTCCTATGAACCAGACACTGGCAGACCAGAATTTTTCCGTTGCCACATGGTTAGGAATGCAGAAATGGAAGAAAAGTCCAAAAAAGCGCGCCCAACCATAAGGTCGCGTCACTTCCAAAGTCCTTTATGTTCCAAGTCAGGAGCCCAGTAACACTACACATAAGCAGATTGAATCATATAACAAACATGATTAAAACCCCGCCTGTTCAATAATCCCCCTCAGGAGATATTAACCCTCGATTCCAAGACACTAAAGGAGCCTCATTGAGGCCCAATATATTCCTTTATAAGTCCCGCAAGATAGCACCTTACAGGACACAAATGAGTTACAGTACATTCTGATGAAGTAAAATGAAACAATCTTACCGTAATCTATGCCGTGGAACAGGAACACAGCTCTTCAAGTGTGACGAATAGCAGCAGCGCCTCCGCGATGGACTTGAGAGAGAAAAAGCAGGCAGCGAAGCGAAGTTCAACAACACCGATTGCTTGTGGAGCTGTTAATATGAGTCGGGATGGTTTCGCAGAAAGACTCTCCCTGCATCTCCGGACTCTAACTTTCATCCAGGCCCTCACTGAGAGACTGATAGGATTACTTAAAACTCCCATCCCATGTTGAAGAGTACTACCCTCCATAAGAGACAACTAAACTTCTGACACTTCTCTGCCAACCTCCTGGGACAAAAAGCAAAGAATGACTGGGGAATGAGGGGAGTGGGAGGAGTATTTAAGCCTTTGACTGGGGTGTCTTTGCCTCCTCATGGTGGCTAGGTTCTTATTTCCCAAAAGTAAAGAATGCAGCTGTGGACTCTTTCCATTTATGAAGAAAATATGAATTTGACACCCTACACCCTTCAGGCCTAAATACAGAATTAGATCTAAATGTGTTATGCTATGTATAGAAAACATTTAATATTTTTATTTCAAACAGACAACTAATGTACAGAGTATTTAAAGCTGAGAGACAAATCAGAATATTATCTGGATACGGACACAGCAGTATGTATCTTTAAACTATTTACAACAGATCCCAAGAAATAAAAAAATAAAATTTTTTTGAATATCTTTCTAAATAATTTTATAAACAGACGTATATGCCTAGTGAATACATTACATATAACTGAATGTTAGATTGTTTAGGACTTCCATTGATATATTTTATATAGATTTTTATATGTTCCGGATTTTTAATCATTTAGTATATATGGTTATAATATCACTGTTGATTGTAGAACATTTTTTCTTCAAGTGAAATGTAAATTTTGATGAATTAAAGTGCCCCTGTTTTTAATTGAATTTTTAAAAACCGTGCACTTTAGCATCAAAATTTACATTCACTTTAACTTAGTAATAGGGGACCAAGTGTATCAAGAAGAGGTATGGTGGCCAAGGGGTTAGAGACATGAATTCGGGTAATTACACCTCCTTGAGTTCATGAGTTCGATCCCCATGTGTGTATATATATATATATATATATATATATATATATATATATATATATATATATATATATATATATATATATATATATATATATATATTGTCCCGTAACCTATCCATTTTGAGCAAATACAATTCTCTATCACAAAAAGGATTAAAAATGCCACCAGTAATGCTCATATAGACAACGGCAGAGTGGTTAAGGAAATAGATTTTTTTTGTCAAATGGAATACTGAATTGACACCCATTCGAACCACTGTTGAAATATCATTATCGAACCCATATATAACTTTATGGAAAAAACCTGGAAAAGAACTTTCACCTATGAATGAGGCCAAATAAATAAAAGTGGACACCACAATGGATAATACACATCTAATATGCCAATGCAGGGTTAAAAACTTGCCATATATAAGAGAAGGCCTAAGAGCCAATCAGGTACTTTTGATAAAGGCTCTCTGAGCTGAAATGCGTAGAGGCGTACCCTGATTGGCAATTTTTGAATCTCCTAGTTCAGCTGGACGGGCTGACTTGGTGGGTGCGGGCAACGGCTGAATCACAAAGAAAAAAGGATTTCTGCTGACGGTGACTGGAACACCAGACTGTAGCCTACATCTATCTCTATACAGAATCTCATTAAAAAAACAGAATTTATGCTTACCTGATAAATTACTTTCTCCAACGGTGTGTCCGGTCCACGGCGTCATCCATAACTTGTGGGAATATTCTCTTCCCCAACAGGAAATGGCAAAGAGCACAGCAAAAGCTGTCCATATAGTCCCTCCTAGGCTCAGCCCACCCCAGTCATTCGACCGACGGACAGGAGAAAAAACAGGAGAAACTATAGGGTGCCGTGGTGACTGTAGTTAAAGAAAGAAATTCATCAAACCTGATTAAAAAACCAGGGCGGGCCGTGGACCGGACACACCGTTGGAGAAAGTAATTTATCAGGTAAGCATAAATTCTGTTTTCTCCAACATTGGTGTGTCCAGTCCACGACGTCATCCATAACTTGTGGGAACCAATACCAAAGCTTTAGGACACGGATGAAGGGAGGGAGCCAATCAGGTTACCTAAACGGAAGGCACCACGGCTTGCAAAACCTTTCTCCCAAGAAAGTCTAGAGGCTGCAGAGTTGGAGGCCGGTCCATTCCTGAAATTACGAAAGGAACGAAAATTAGACTTATTAGACTTATTCTTGGCCTTGAAAGGCCTATCTTGGGGGAGGGCGTGGCCCTTACCCCCAGTGATGTCTGAGATAATCTCTTTCAATTCTGGCCCAAAAAGGGTTTTACCCTTGAAAGGGATATTAAGCAATTTTGTCTTGGAAGATACATCCGCTGACCAAGACTTTAGCCAGAGCGCTCTGCGCGCCACAATTGCAAACCCTGAATTTTTCGCCGCTAATCTAGCTAACTGCAAAGCGACATCTAAAATAAAGGAATTAGCTAACTTAAGTGCGTGAATTCTGTCCATAACCTCCTCATACGGAGTCTCTCTACTGAGCGACTTTTCTAGTTCCTCGAACCAGAACCACGCTGCTGTAGTGACAGGAATAATGCACAAAATAGGTTGCAGGAGGTAACCTTCCTGTACAAAAATCTTTTTAAGCAAACCCTCCAATTTTTTATCCATAGGATCTTTGAAAGCACAATTATCCTCGATAGGAATAGCAGTGCGCTTAGCTAGTGTAGAAACTGCCCCCTCGACCTTAGGGACTGTCTGCCATAAGTCCTTTCTGGGGTCGACCATAGGAAATAATTTCTTAAATATAGGAGGGGGGACAAAAGGTATGCCGGGCTTCTCCCACTCCTTATTCACTATGTCCGCCACCCGCTTGGGTATAGGAAAAGCGTCGGGGTGCACCGGAACCTCTAGGAACTTGTCCATCTTGCACAATTTTTCTGGAATGACCAGGTTGTCACAATCATCCAGAGTAGATAGCACCTCCTTAAGCAGTGCGCGGAGATGCTTTAATTTAAATTTAAATGTCACAACATCAGGTTCTGCCTGTTGAGAAATTCTACCTGAATCAGAAATTTCCCCATCTGACAAAACCTCCCTCATGGCCACTTCAGATTGGTGTGTGGGTATGACAGAGCAATTATCATCAGCGCCCTCCTGCTCTACAGTGTTTAAAACAGAGCAATCGCGCTTTCTCTGAAATGCAGGCATTTTGGATAAAATATTTGCTATGGAGTTATCCATTACTGCCGTCAATTGTTGCATCGTAACAAGCATTGGCGCGCTAGAAGTACTAGGGGTCTCCTGCGTGGGCAAAACTGGTCTAGACACAGGAGGAGATGATGTAGAACTATGTCTACTCCCTTCATCTGATGAATCATCTTGGGCAACTTTACTATCTGTGGCAGTACTGTCCTTACTTTGTTTGGACGCTATGGCACAATTATCACACAATTTTGAAGGGGGAGGCACATTGGCTTCCATACATACAGAACATAGTTTATCTGAAGGCACAGACATGTTAAACAGGCTTAAACTTGTCAATAAAGTACAAAAAGCGTTTTAAAACAAAACCGTTACTGTCTCTTTAAATTTTAAACAGGGCACACTTTTTTACTGAATATGTGAAAAACTATGAAGGAATTGTTCAATTTTAACCAAATTTTCACCACAGTGTCTTAAAGCATTCAAAGCATTGCACCCCAAATTTCAGACCTTTAACCCTTAAAATGACAAAACCGGAGCCGTTTATAGTTTTAACCCCTCTACAGTCACAGCTACAGCCTTTGCTGCGACTTTACCAAACCCAGGGGGGTATACGATACCAAATGAAGCCTTCTAGGGACCTTTTCAACTACTTCCAGACCCATACACATGCAGCTGCATGTCCTGCTCTCAAAAGTAACTGCGCAGTAATGTCGCGAAAATGAGGCTCTGCCTACTACATAGAAGGCCCTTCCTGACTGGGAAGGTGACTAAACCAGTGCCTGACGTAAAAAAACGTTATAAAGTGTGAATTTCAACATCAAGCTGTATAAAATGCCCAAATAAAGCAATCGATCTAGCCCATAAAAGTGTCTACCAGTTTTATAGCCCATATTAAGCCCTTTATTCTGTTTGAGACTAAGAAAATGGCTTACCGGTCCCCATGAGGGGGAAATGACAGCCTTCCAGCATTACACAGTCTTGTTAGAAATATGGCTAGTCATACCTTAAGCAGAAAAGTCTGCCAACTGTTCCCCCAACTGAAGTTATCTCATCTCAACAGTCCTATGTGGGAACAGAAACCGATTTTAGTTACTGCTGCTAAAATCATACTCCTCTCACAAACAGAACTCTTCATCCTTTTCTGTTTCAGAGTAAATAGTACATACCAGCACTATTTTAAAATAACAAACTCTTGATAGTAGAATAAAAAACTACAACTAAACACCACATACTCTTCACCATCTCCGTGGAGATGCTGCTTGTTCAGCGGCAAAGAGAATGACTAGGGTGGGCGGAGCCTACTTTAAGATATAATATTGGAAGAAATATATACAAGGCTAAATTCACATGGGATTACCACTGCATCTCCAAAAGATAATGTTTTTTTGTGTAGTACTTGGCTAACTTGCAGGGTTTTTTTCCTACAAGCCAAAATGCCTATTTCCTGAACAATAATTTTCAGTAAGATTTGCTTATAAATGTACACTCAAAGAAGAATTTTATAAAAGCTTTGAAAAACTCTACTTACACAATTAGAAAACCTGGAATATGAATAGTTGCAACTACCCTTTACTCTTTAGTTGCACTGTGCCCAATTAAGAATGCAGCTGAAACTTATCACAAGCTGCCAATGATCCCTGACATGTTGCTGAGACAGCCTGAAGCTCCAGATTTTTAGATCTAGACAAATGCTCAAAATTCTATTCTCTATGAAAAAGCTGACAGGATTTCACACAGCACTCTAACTGACCAGACCATCTGTGTTAATCATTGTTCAAATTGCCATAGGAAACTCTATAGTACAGGTGAAACTCGAAAAATTAGAATATCCTGCAAAAGTTCATTTATTTCACTAATGCAACTTAAAAGGTGAAACTAATATATGAGATAACATAATTTATGCTTACCTGATAAATTTATTTCTCTTGTGGTGTATCCAGTCCACGGATCATCCATTACTTATGGGATATTAACTCCTCGCCAACAGGAAGTGCAAGAGGATTCACCCAGCAGAGCTGCTATATAGCTCCTCCCCTAACTGCCATTACCAGTCATTCGACCGAAAACATGCAGAGAAAGGAAAACCATAGGGTACAGTGGTGACTGTAGTTTAATGGAAAAATTACCTGCCTTAAAGTGACAGGGCGGGCCGTGGACTGGATACACCACAAGAGAAATAAATTTATCAGGTAAGCATAAATTATGTTTTCTCTTGTTAAGTGTATCCAGTCCACGGATCATCCATTACTTATGGGATACTGTTAGGGGTAATATGAACCTGACGGCAGCCATCTTGTTCCCCGCAGCCATCTTGTGATGATTAGCATCCATTTTGTAATGATTAGACTTTTATTATAGTGGTTTATTATGTAGTAAGAGATATGCTGATGTTAGGGAGACTTGCATAGATATAATAGCCCTGAGAATGACCCTGTCGATGTGTATTGCTATCTCTACAAGATGTCAAACGGCTGTGATTTGTGCTGGGCTAGGAGGCCCAGTTACTGTGTATTCCTGTAGAAATGACTCCCTAACACTCCTTTTATTCCAATTATATTTTCTATGAGTTTATCTGTTCTTATAGAAATACCATGTGAAATGATGTAATTATGAATACGTCACTTGTTAAACCTATATGCTGTAACTCTTATTGTAAGAATATTATAATATCTAGGGAGCATATATATACATTGTATCATTTTTATATGTTATGTTTAATTGTAATGTATCTTAATGTATCTTTTCTGTATCCCTTTAATATTCAATTGTAGCTAGACACATAGTGACCTTTATACACACATTTTATATGTACTTTTGAACATTTGAGCTATGTGTGAGAAAACACTGCTGATGTAAGGAATTTTAGTTAGGTTAAAGGTAGCTATACATCAGATTGAAATATTTTGAGATCCTACATTACTCCTTTTTTCCTGTCAGTCATAAATTTACTTAATATCTTCAAGGATATCTGACAAATGTGATGTACAACTTACAGGATGCCAGATGTTTTTCCTCATCTTAGAAATGAGCTAATGACTACAGATTTCAATGTATTCTGAAATGTATATAAGCTCGCTATCCTGACCAATAAAAATTAGAGCTGTTCGGCAAACATATCCTTGTGTGTTCTCTGAATGGCTCTCCAAGTACTTGAAAACACTTTGCAGGGTAGATACCAGAGTCCTGAAGCAGAGGAGAACAAGAGGGTCCTGGTCCTAGAGGAGTCTCCTAACAGATACCAATACCAAAGCTAAAGTACACGGATGACGGGAGGGACAGGCAGGCTCTTTATACGGAAGGAACCACTGCCTGAAGAACCTTTCTCCCAAAAACAGCCTCCAAAGAAGCAAGTGTGTCAAATTTGTAAAATTTGGAAAAAGTATGAAGAGAAGACCAAGTTGCAGCCTTGCAAATCTGTTCAACAGAAGCCTCATTCTTAAAGGCCCAAGTGGAAGCCACAGCTCTAGTAGAATGTGCTGTAATTCTTTCAGGAGGCTGCTGTCCAGCAGTCTCATAGGCTAACCGTATTATGCTACGAAGCCAAAAGGAGAGAGAGGTAGCCGAAGCTTTTTCACCTCTCCTCTGACCAGAATAAACGACAAACAGGGAAGACGTTTGTCGAAAATCCTTAGTTGCCTGTAGATAAAATTTCAGGGCACGGACTACATCTAGATTGTGTAGCAGACGTTCCTTTTTCGAAGAAGGATTAGGACACAAAGATGGAACCACAATCTCTTGATTGATATTCCTGTTAGTGACCACCTTAGGTAGGAACCCAGGTTTAGTACGCAGAACTACCTTGTCTGAATGAAAAATCAGATAAGGAGAATCACAATGTAAGGCAGATAACTCAGAGACTCTTCGAGCCGAGGAAATCGCCATTAAAAACAGAACTTTCCAAGATAACAACTTGATATCAATGGAATGAAGGGGTTCAAACGGAACCCCCTGTAAAACATTAAGAACTAAGTTCAAACTCCATGGTGGAACAACAGTTTTAAACACAGGCTTGATCCTAGCTAAAGCCTGACAAAAAGCTTGAACGTCCGGAACTTCTGACAGACGTTTGTGTAAAAGAATGGACAGAGCTGAAATCTGTCCCTTTAAGGAACTAGCGGATAAACCCTTTTCTAAACCTTCTTGTAGAAAAGACAATATCCTCGGAATCCTAACCTTACTCCATGAGTAACTCTTGGATTCGCACCAATATAAGTATTTGCGCCATATCTTATGGTAAATCTTTCTGGTAACAGGCTTCCTAGCCTGTATTAAGGTATCAATAACTGACTCAGAAAAACCACGTTTTGATAAAATCAAGCGTTCAATTTCCAAGCAGTCAGCTTCAGAGAAATTAGATTTTGATGTTT
Source organism: Bombina bombina (assembly GCF_027579735.1). Taxonomy (NCBI): domain Eukaryota; kingdom Metazoa; phylum Chordata; class Amphibia; order Anura; family Bombinatoridae; genus Bombina; species Bombina bombina. The sequence goes on along the minus strand of NC_069499.1, from coordinate 553,767,802 downwards.
GAAGGGGACCCTGGATCAGAAGGTCCTGTTTCAGAGGTAGCGACCAAGGTGGACAGGATGACATGTCCACTAGATCTGCATACCAAGTCCTGCGTGGCCATGCAGGCGTTATTAGAATGACTGATGCTCTCTCCTGTTTGATTCTGGCAATCAATCGAGGAAGCATCGGGAAGGGTGGAAACACATAAGCCATCCCGAAGGTCCAAGGTGCTGTCAAAGCATCTATCAGAACCGCTCCCGGATCCCTGGATCTGGACCCGTAACAAGGAAGCTTGGCATTCTGTCGAGACGCCATGAGATCTATCTCTGGTTTGCCCCAACGTCGAAGTATTTGGGCAAAGACCTCCGGATGAAGTTCCCACTCCCCCGGATGAAAAGTCTGACGACTTAAGAAATCCGCCTCCCAGTTCTCCACTCCCGGGATGTGGATTGCTGACAGGTGGCAAGAGTGAGACTCTGCCCAGCGAATTATCTTTGATACTTCCATCATTGCTAGGGAGCTTCTTGTCCCTCCCTGATGGTTGATGTAAGCTACAGTCGTGATGTTGTCCGACTGAAACCTGATGAACCCCCGAGTTGTTAACTGGGGCCAAGCCAGAAGGGCACTGAGAACTGCTCTCAATTCCAGAATATTTATTGGTAGGAGACTCTCCTCCTGATTCCATTGTCCCTGAGCCTTCAGAGAATTCCAGACAGCGCCCCAACCTAGTAGGCTGGCGTCTGTTGTTACAATTGTCCAGTCCAGCCTGCTGAATGGCATCCCCCTGGACAGATGTGGCCGAGAAAGCCACCATAGAAGAGAATTTCTGGTCTCTTGATCCAGATTCAGAGTAGGGGACAAGTCTGAGTAATCCCCATTCCACTGACTTAGCATGCACAATTGCAGCGGTCTGAGATGTAGACGTGCAAAGGGTACTATGTCCATTGCTGCTACCATTAAGCCGATCACCTCCATGCATTGAGCTACTGACGGGTGTTGAATGGAATGAAGGACACGGCATGCATTTTGAAGCTTTGTTAACCTGTCTTCTGTCAGGTAAATCTTCATTTCTACAGAATCTATAAGAGTCCCCAAGAAGGGAACTCCATGCGACCTTAGAAATGCCAGTACTAACTCTGTATGAGACTTGGCAGTTTGAAAGCTTGAAGCTTGTATCAGAATGTCGTCTAGGTACGGAGCTACCGCAATTCCTCGCGGTCTTAGTACCGCCAGAAGAGCACACAGAACCTTTGTGAAGATTCTCGGAGCCGTAGCCAATCCGAATGGAAGAGCTACAAACTGGTAATGCCTGTCTAGAAAGGCAAACCTTAGATACCGGTAATGATCTTTGTGAATCGGTATGTGAAGGTAAGCATCCTTGAAATCCACTGTGGTCATGTACTGACCCTTTTGGATCATGGGTAAAATTGTCCGAATAGTTTCCATTTTGAACGATGGAACTCTTAGGAATTTGTTTAGGATCTTTAAATCCAAGATTGGCCTGAAAGTTCCCTCTTTTTTGGGAACCACAAACAGATTTGAGTAAAACCCTTGTCCTTGTTCCGACCGTGGAACCGGATGGATCACTCCCATTAATAAAAGATCTTGTACACAGCGTAGAAACGCCTCTTTTTTATTTGGTTTGTTGGCAACCTTGACAGATGAAATCTCCCTCTTGGGGGAGAGAATTTGAAGTCTAGAAGGTATCCCTGAGATATGATCTCTAACGCCCAGGGATCCTGGACATCTCTTGCCCAAGCCTGGGCGAAGAGAGAAAGTCTGCCCCCCACTAGATCCGTTCCCGGATCGGGGGCCCTCGATTCATGCTGTCTTAGGGGCAGCAGCAGGTTTCCTGGCCTGCTTGCCCTTGTTCCAGGACTGGTTAGGTCTCCAGCCTTGTCTGTAGCGAGCAACAGCTCCTTCCTGTTTTGGTGCAGAGGAGGTTGATGCTGCTCCTGCTTTGAAATTACGAAAGGAATGAAAATTAGACTGTCTAGCCTTAGGTTTGGCTCTGTCTTGAGGCAGGGCATGGCCTTTACCTCCTGTAATGTCAGCGATAATTTCTTTCAACCCGGGCCCGAATAAGGTCTGCCCTTTGAAAGGTATATTAAGCAATTTAGATTTAGAAGTAACGTCAGCTGACCAGGATTTTAGCCACAGTGCTCTGCGTGCCTGAATGGCGAATCCGGAATTCTTAGCCGTAAGTTTAGTTAAATGTACTACGGCATCTGAAATAAATGAGTTAGCTAACTTAAGGGCTTTAAGCTTGTGTGTAATCTCATCTAATGGAGCTGATTCAAGTGTCTCTTCCAGAGACTCAAACCAAAATGCTGCTGCAGCCGTGACAGGCGCAATGCATGCAAGAGGTTGCAATATAAAACCTTGTTGAACAAACATTTTCTTAAGGTAACCCTCTAACTTTTTATCCATTGGATCTGAAAAGGCACAGCTATCCTCCACCGGGATAGTGGTACGCTTAGCTAAAGTAGAAACTGCTCCCTCCACCTTAGGGACCGTTTGCCATAAGTCCCGTGTGGTGGCGTCTATTGGAAACATCTTTCTAAATATCGGAGGGGGGTGAGAACGGCACACCGGGTCTATCCCACTCCTTAGTAACAATTTCAGTAAGTCTCTTAGGTATAGGAAAAAACGTCAGTACTCGCCGGTACCGCAAAATATTTATCCAACCTACACATTTTCTCTGGTATTGCAACTGTGTTACAATCATTCAGAGCCGCTAATACCTCCCCTAGTAATACACGGAGGTTTTCCAGCTTAAATTTAAAATTTGAAATATCTGAATCCAGTTTGTTTGGATCAGAACCGTCACCCGCAGAATGAAGCTCTCCGTCCTCATGTTCTGCAAATTGTGACGCAGTGTCTGACATGGCCCTAATATTATCAGCGCACTCTGTTCTCACCCCAGAGTGATCACGCTTACCTCTTAGTTCTGGTAATTTAGCCAAAACTTCAGTCATAACAGTAGCCATATCCTGTAATGTGATTTGTAATGGCCGCCCAGATGTACTCGGCGCTACAATATCACGCACCTCCCGAGCGGGAGATGCAGGTACTGACACGTGAGGCGAGTTAGTCGGCATAACTCTCCCCTCGTTGTTTGGTGAAATATGTTCAATTTGTACAGATTGACTTTTATTTAAAGTAGCATCAATACAGTTAGTACATAAATTTCTATTGGGCTCCACTTTGGCTTTAGCACATATAGCACAGATATCTTCCTCTGAATCAGACATGTTTAACACACTAGCAAATAAACTAGCAACTTGGAAATACTTTTCAAGTAATTTACTATAATATGAAAACGTACTGTGCCTATAAGAAGCACAGAAAAAGTTATGACAGTTGAAAATTAATAAACTGAAAAGTTATAGCATCAAATCTTTGTAAAAAACACAATTTTAGCAAAGGATTGCTCCCATTAGCAAAGGATAACTAACCCTGATAGCAGAAAAAAAAAAAAAAATACAGAAATAAACGATTTTTTATTTTTTTATCACAGTCAACTACAATCTCACAGCTCTGCTGTGAGTGATTACCTCCCTCAAAACAAGTTTTGAAGACCCCTGAGTTCTGTAGAGATGAACCGGATCATGCAGGGAAGACAATAAACTTCTGACTGAATTTTTTGATGCGTAGCAAAAGCACCAAAAAAGGTCCCTCCCCCTCACACATAACAGTGAGAGAGATCAGTAAACTGTCATAAATTAAATAAAACGACTGCCAAGTGGAAAAAAATAGTGCCCAAAACATTTTTTCACCCAGTACCTCAGAAAATTAAACGATTTTACATGCCAGCAAAAAACGTTTAACATTAATAAATTGAGTGTTATTAAAAAGCCTGTTGCTAGTCCCTGCAAATTAGGCTAAAGTTTTATGCATACAGTATAATTCCAGTGAAGTGCCATTCCCCAGAATACTGAAGTGTAAAATATACATACATGACAGCCTGATACCAGTTGCTGCTACTGCATTTAAGGCTGAGTTTACATTATATCGGTATGGCATAATTTTCTCATCAATTCCATTGTCAGAAAATAATAAACTGCTACATACCTCTTTGCAGATTAATCTGCCCGCTGTCCCCTGATCTGAAGTTTACCTCTCCTCAGATGGCCGAGAAACAGCAATATGATCTTAACTACTCCGGCTAAAATCATAGAAAAACTCAGGTAGATTCTTCTTCAAATTCTACCAGAGAAGGAATAACACACTCCGGTGTTATTATAAAATAACAAACTTTTGATTGAAGGTATGAAACTAAGTATAATCACCACAGTCCTCTCACACATCCTATCTATTCGTTGGGTGCAAGAGAATGACTGGTAATGGCAGTTAGGGGAGGAGCTATATAGCAGCTCTGCTGGGTGAATCCTCTTGCACTTCCTGTTGGCGAGGAGTTAATATCCCATAAGTAATGGATGATCCGTGGACTGGATACACTTAACAAGAGAAAGACTCATTACATGCAAAGCAAGATAGTTCAAGCCGTGATGTCATAATTGTGATGATTATGGCTTACAGCTCATGAAAACCCCAAATCTACAATCTCAGAGAATGTAAATATTACATGCAATCAATAAAACATGGATTGTACATACCTGTAGAACAATATCGGACCTCTGAAAAGTATAAGCTTGCATTATATATGTACTCAGTACTTGGTTTGAGCCCCTTTTGCAGCAATTACTGGCTCAAAGCGGCGTGGCATGGAAGCTATCAGCCTGTGGCACTGCTGAGGTGTTATGGAAGACCATGATGCTTCAATAGCGGCCTTCAGCTCTTCTGCATTGTTCTGTCTCATGTCTCTCATCTTTCTCTTGGCAATGCCCCATAGATTCTCTATGGGGTTCAGGTCAGGCGAGTTTGCTGGCTAATCAAGCACAGTAATCCTACAGTCATTGAACCAGGTTTTAGTGCTTTTGTCAGTGTGGGCAGGTGCCAAGTCCTGCTGGAAAATGAAGTCAGCATCCCCATAGAGCTCGTCTGCGGAAGGAAGCATGAAGTGCTCCAAAATCTCCTGGTAGATGGCTGCGTTGACCCTGGACTTAATAAAGTACAGTGGACCAACACCAGCAGATGACATGGCTCCCCAAATCAACACAGACTGTGGAAACTTCACTTTGGACTTCAAGCATCTTGCAGTGTGTGCCTCTCCATTCTTCCTCCATAATCTGGGCCCTTGGTTTCCAAATGAGATGCAAAATTTTCTCTCATCAGAAAAGAGGAATTTGGACCACTGAGCAACAGACCAGGTCTGTTTTACTTTAGCCCAATTGATCCATCTGTGTGTGGTGGCTCTTGTGAAAGTCCCCAACACTTTTGAATGGCCTTTTTCTGACAATCCTCTCCAGGCTGCGGTCATCCCTGCTGCTTGTGCACCTTTTTCTTCCACACTTTTCCCTTCCACATAACTTTCTATTAATGTGCTTTGATACAGCACTTTGGGAACATCCAACTTCTTTTGCAATTACCTTTTGAGGCTTTTCCTCCTTATGGAGGGTGTCAATGATGGTTTTCTGCACAACTGTCAGGTCAACAGTCTTTCCCATGATTGTGATTCCTACTGAACCAGACTGATAGACCATTTAAAGGCTCAGGAACCCTTTGCAGATGTTATGGCTTAATTAGCTGATTAGAGTGGGACACTTTGAGCCTAGAATATTGCACCTTTTCACAATATTCTAATTATCTGAGATTGTGGATTTGGGGTTTTCATGAGCTGTAAGCCATAATCATCACAATTATGACAAATCACGGCTTGAACTATCTTGCTTTGCATGTAATGAGTCTATCTCATATATTAGTTGTACCTTTTAAGTTGCATTAGTGAAATAAATTAACTTTTGCACAATATTCTAATTTCTCCAACATTGGTGTGTCCGGTCCACGGCGTCATCCTTACTTGTGGGATATTCTCTTCCTCAACAGGAAATGGCAAAGAGTCCCAGCAAAGCTGGTCACATGATCCCTCCTAGGCTCCGCCCACCCCAGTCATTCTCTTTGCCGTTGCACAGGCAACATCTCCACGGAGATGGTTAAGAGTTTTTTGGTGTTTAAATGTAGTTTTTATTCTTCTATCAAGTGTTTGTTATTTTAAAATAGTGCTGGTATGTACTATTTACTCTGAAACAGAAAAGGATGAAGATTTCTGTTTGTAAGAGGAAGATGATTTTAGCAGACAGTAACTAAAATCGATTGCTGTTTCCACACAGGACTGTTGAGATGAAGTAACTTCAGTTGGGGGAAACAGTTAGCAGACTTTTCTGCTTAAGGTATGACTAGCCATATTTCTAACAAGACCATGTAATGCTGGAAGGCTGTCGTTTCCCCTCATGGGGGACCGGGTAAGCCATTTTCTTAGTCAAACATAAAAGAATAAAGGGCTTAAAAAAAGGGCTTAAAAACTGGTAGACATTTTTATGGGCTAAAACGATTGCTTTATTGGGGCATATTATGCAGATTCTAGCTAATAATTGGCATTATAATCTTGGGGAACGTTTAAAAAAACGGCAGTCACTGTGTTGGACACCTTTTTTAGTCTGGGGGCCTTTCTAGTTATAGACTGAGCCTCATTTTCGCGCCATTACTGCGCAGTTGTTTTTGGAGAGCAGGGCATGCAGATGCATGTGTGAGGATCTAAGAATCACTAAAAAAGCTTCTAGAAGGCGTCATTTGGTATCGTATTCCCCTCTGGGCTTGGTTGGGTCTCAGCAAAGCATATAGCTGGGACTGTATAGGGGTTAAATTTGAAAACGGCTCCGGTTCCGTTAATTTAAGGGTTAAAGCTCTGAAATTTGGTGTGCAATACTTTTAATGCTTTAAGACACTGTGGTGAAATTTTGGTGATTTTTGAACAATTCCTTCATACTTTTTCACATATTCAGTAATAAAGTGTTTTCAGTTTGAAATTTAAAGTGACAGTAACGGTTTTATTTTAAAACGTTTTTTGTGCTTTGTTGACAAGTTTAAGCCTGTTTAACATGTCTGTACCATCAGATAAGCTATGTTCTATATGTATGAAAGCCAATGTGTCTCCCCCATTTAAATTTATGTGATAATTGTGCCATTATGTCCAAACAAAGTAAGGACAGTAATGCCACAGATAATGATATTGCCCAAGATGATTCCTCAAATGAGGGGAGTAAACATGATACTACATCATCCCCTACTGTGTCTACACCAGTTATGCCCACACAGGAGGCCCCTAGTACATCTAGTGCGCCAATACTTATTACCATGCAACAATTAACGGCTGTAATGGATAACTCCATAGCAAATCTTTTATCCAAAATGCCTACTTATCAGAGAAAGCGTGATTGCTCTGTTTTAAACACTAAAGAGCAAGAGGACGCTGATGATAACTGTTCTGACATACCCTCACACCAATCTCAAGGGGCCATGAGGGAGGTTTTGTCTGATGGAGAAATCTCAGATTCAGGAAAAATTTCTCATCAAGCTGAACCTGATGTTGTGACATTTAAATTTAAATTAGAACATCTCCGCGCACTGCTTAAGGAGGTGTTATCTACTCTGGATGATTGTGACAATTTGGTCATTCCAGAGAAATTATGTAAGATGGACAAGTTCCTAGAGGTTCCGGTGCCCCCCCCACCGCTTTTCCTATACCCAAGCGGGGGGCGGACATAGTAAATAAAGCGTGGGAAAGGCCCGGCATACCTTTTGTTCCCCCCCCTATATTTAAGAAATTATTTCCTATAGTCGACCCCAGAAAGGACTTATGGCAGACAGTCCCCAAGGTCGAGGGGGCGGTTTCTACTCTAAACAAACGCACTACTATTCCTATCGAAGATAGTTGTGCTTTCAAAGATCCTATGGATAAAAAAATTAGAGGGTTTGCTTAAAAAGATTTTTGTACAGCAAGGTTACCTTCTACAACCAATTTCATGCATTGTTCCTGTCACTACGGCAGCGTGTTTCTGGTTCGAGGAACTAGAAAAGTCGCTCAGTAAAGAATCTTCGTATGAGAAGGTTATGGACAGAGTTCAAGCACTTAAATTGGCTAACTCTTGTTTTAGATGCCGCTTTGCAATTAGCTAGATTAGCGGCGAAAAATTCAGGGTTTGCTATCGTGGCGCGCAGAGCGCTTTGGCTAAAGTCTTGGTCAGCGGATGTGTCTTCCAAGACAAAATTGCTTAACATTCCTTTCAAAGGTAAAACATTATTTGGACCTGATTTGAAAGAGATTATTTCAGACATCACTGGGGGAAAGGGCCACGCCCTCCCACAGGATAGGTCTTTTAAGGCTAAAAATAAGCCTAATTTTCGTCCCTTTCGCAGAAACGGACCAGCCTCTAATTCTGCATCCTCTAAGCAAGAGGGTAATACTTCACAACCCAAACCAGCCTGGAAACCAATGCAAGGCTGGAACAAGGGTAAGCAGGCCAAGAAGCCTACCACTGCTACCAAAACAGCATGAAGGGATAGCCCCCGATCCGGGACCGGATCTAGTGGGGGGCAGACTTTCTCTCTTTGCTCAGGCTTGGGCAAGAGATGTTCAGGATCCTTGGGCGCTAGAAATAGTTTCTCAAGGTTATCTCCTGGAATTCAAGGAACTACCCCCAAGGGGAAGGTTCCACAGGTCTCAATTATCTTCAAACCAAATAAAGAGACAGGCATTCTTACATTGTGTAGAAGACCTGTTAAAGATGGGAGTGATACATCCAGTTCCTATAAGAGAACAAGGAATGGGATTTTATTCCAATCTGTTCATAGTTCCCAAAAAAGAGGGAACATTCAGACCAATTTTGGATCTAAAGATCCTAAACAAATTTCTCAGGGTACCATCGTTCAAAATGGAAACTATTCGAACGATCCTACCTACTATCCAGGAAAATCAATTTATGACTACCGTGGATTTAAAGGATGCGTACCTACATATTCCTATCCACAAGGAACATCATCAGTTCCTAAGGTTCGCTTTTCTGGACAAGAATTACCAGTTTGTGGCACTTCCATTCGGATTAGCCACTGCTCCAAGGATTTTCACAAAGGTACTAGGGTCCCTTCTAGCGGTTCTAAGACCAAGGGGCATTGCAGTAGTACCTTACTTGGACGACATCCTGATTCAAGCGTCGTCCCTGTCAAAAGCAAAGGCTCATACGGACATCGTCCTAGCCTTTCTCAGATCTCACGGATGGAAGGTGAACAAAGAAAAAAGTTCTCTGTCCCCGTCAACAAGAGTTCCCTTCTTGGGAACAATAATAGATTCCTTAGAAACAGAGGTCAGAAAATCAAAACTTCTAAGCTCTTGTCAAGTACTTCATTCTGTTCCTCGTCCTTCCATAGCGCAGTGCATGGAAGTAATAGGATTGATGGTTGCAACAATGGACATAGTTCCTTTTGCACGAATTCATCTAAGACCATTACAACTGTGCATGCTCAGACAGTGGAATGGGGATTATACAGACTTGTCTCCGATGATTCAAGTAGATCAAAAGACCAGAGATTCACTCCGTTGGTGGCTGACCCTGGACAATCTGTCACAGGGAATGAGCTTCCGCAGACCAGAGTGGGTCATTGTCACGACTGACGCCAGTCTAGTGGGCTGGGGCGCGGTCTGGGAATCCCTGAAAGCTCAGGGTCTATGGTCTCGGGAAGAGTCTCTTCTCCCGATAAACATTCTGGAACTGAGAGCGATATTCAATGCTCTCAGAGTTTGGCCTCAACTAGCAAAGGCCAAATTCATAAGGTTTCAATCAGACAACATGACGACCGTTGCATATATCAATCATCAGCGGGGAACAAGGAGTTCCCTGGCGATGAAAGAAGTGACCAAGATAATTCAATGGGCGGAGGATCACTCCTGCCACTTGTCTGCGATCCACATCCCAGGAGTAGAAAATTGGGAAGCGGATTTTCTGAGTCGTCAGACATTCCATCCGGGGGAGTGGGAACTCCATCCGGAAATCTTTGCCCAAATAACTCAATTATGGGGCATTCCAGACATGGATCTGATGGCGTCTCGTCAGAACTTCAAGGTTCCTTGCTACGGGTCCAGATCCAGGGATCCCAAGGCGACTCTAGTAGATGCACTAGTAGCACCTTGGACCTTCAACCTAGCTTATGTATTCCCACCGTTTCCTCTCATTCCCAGGCTGGTAGCCAGGATCAATCAGGAGAGGGCCTCGGTGATCTTGATAGCTCCTGCATGGCTACGCAGGACTTGGTATGCAGACCTGGTGAATATGTCATCGGCTCCACCATGGAAGCTACCTTTGAGACAGGACCTTCTTGTTCAGGGGTCCATTCGAACATCTGAATCTGGTTTCCCTCCAACTGACGGCTTGGAGATTGAACGCTTGATTTTTATCAAAGCGTGGGTTTTCAGATTCTGTAATAGATACTCTGATTCAGGCTAGAAAGCCTGTAACTAGAAAAATTTACCATAAAATATGGAAAAAATATATCTGTTGGTGGTGAATCTAAAGGATTCCCATGGAACAAGATAAAAATTCCTAAGATTCTATCCTTTCTACAAGAAGGTTTGGAGAAAGGATTATCTGCAAGTTCTCTAAAGGGACAGATCTCTGCTTTATCTGTTTTACTTCACAAAAGACTGGCAGCCGTGCCAGATGTTCAAGCATTTGTTCAGGCTCTGGTTAGGATCAAGCCTGTTTACAGACCTTTGACTCCTCCCTGGAGTCTAAATCTAGTTCTTTCAGTTCTTCAAGGGGTTCCGTTTGAACCTTTACATTCCATAGATATTAAGTTACTATCTTGGAAAGTTTTGTTTTTAGTTGCAATTTCTTCTGCTAGAAGAGTTTCAGAGTTATCTGCTCTGCAGTGTTCTCCGCCCTATCTGGTGTTCCATGCAGATAAGGTGGTTTTGCGTACTAAGCCTGGTTTTCTTCCGAAAGTTGTTTCCAACAAAAATATTAACCAGGAGATAGTTGTACCTTCTTTGTGTCCGAATCCAGTTTCAAAGAAGGAACGTTTGTTACACAATTTGGACGTAGTCCGTGCTCTAAAATTCTATTTAGAGGCTACTAAAGATTTCAGACAAACATCTTCCTTGTTTGTTGTTTATTCTGGTAAAAAGGAGAGGTCAAAAAGCGACTTCTACCTCTCTTTCCTTTTGGCTTAAAAGCATTATCCGATTGGCTTATGAGACTGCCGGACGGCAGCCTCCTGAAAGAATCCACAGCTCACTCCACTAGGGCTGTGGCTTCCACATGGGCTTTCAAGAACGAGGCTTCTGTTGACCAGATATGTAAGGCAGCGACTTGGTCTTCACTGCACTCTTTTGCCAAATTTTACAAATTTGATACTTTTGCTTCTTCGGAGGCTATTTTTGGGAGAAAGGTTTTGCAAGCCGTGGTGCCTTCCATTTAGGTGACCTGATTTGCTCCCTCCCTTCATCCGTGTCCTAAAGCTTTGGTATTGGTTCCCACAAGTAAGGATGACGCCGTGGACCGGACACACACCAATGTTGGAGAAAACAGAATTTATGCTTACCTGATAAATTACTTTCTCCAACGGTGTGGTCCGGTCCACGGCCCGCCCTGGTTTTTTAATCAGGTCTGATGAATTATTTTCTCTAACTACAGTCACCACGGTATCATATGGTTTTCTCCTATATATATTTCCTCCTGTCTGTCGGTCGAATGACTGGGGTGGCGGAGCCTAGGAGGGATCATGTGACCAGCTTTGCTGGGACTCTTTGCCATTTCCTGTTGGGGAAGAGAATATCCCACAAGTAAGGATGACGCCGTGGACCAGACACACCGTTGGAGAAAGTAATTTATCAGGTAAGCATAAATTCTGTTTTTTCGAGTTTCACCTGTATGTGTCATTTTCCAACCATCATTTGGGAAAAAATCTTGTTTGATGGGACAAATATACTATTATTATTTAAACCACACATAAAAAAAAAAAAATACTAAAATTGGGATCAAAGGGAAGGTATAATTCAACATCTTCCCCCTTACTTTTGACCCTAGATCCCGACACAAAACAATGTCAAAATACAGGCCAGGGTACCAGGATATATGGCTTTCTAATAGAGCAAATATCACATTGAATTTACAATCATCAGAAAATTGGGGTTTTAAAAATCACTGCTTAGTCATACAAACAGGCACACCTATACTCTCAAAGGCATCCTCCTGCCTGCAAGCATCAAGGGTGAAACCCAGGCAGCCGATTTCTGACTAATAACCTCAAATTTGTAATAGACTCAAGCATACATTTTGTATAGCAAGGCTATTTAAATCATAAATGCTTTGATCATATATTATACTTGTAATTATACCAGCTTATATGGATCATACATTCAGTCATCAATTATATCCAATATTTCTACAACATTGCACAAAAATGCATGTAACAACTTCCAAAATGCGCTTTTGTACTATGTCGCAGAAATATAGGATATATTTGATTATAATCCATTGTGAGACAAAAATATTTCCCTTGGATACAACCTTGAGGTTATGAAATCACAGTACCAAAATCAATATCTGCAAATGCCTAATGTGAAGTCTTTCAAAGTTGCTACCATGAGACTGAACGTTTTTATGAAGTTCCTGCTTTAGGCGAGAACATAGTTGAGTTCTTGAATGGCAAGACTATTATTGGAAATCATTTTGTCTGAAGGAGAAACTCTTAAAATACTAGGCATGCACAAAGAACCCTCAGGACCAATTTTAGACTCCAAGACAGACTTGAATGTTGAATAACAGTTTTTTTACAGTTTCATGATTCCATACACAAATAATGAATCAGCTAGTTAATGTATTAGTAGTTTACTGTATATAACAATTTATTAGAGAACAAATATTTCATATATGCCTTTAAGAAATAAGTTAAAGTGTTTCACTATGCCTGTCTGTTCTCATAGTAGATTGAGTGGGATGTCACATTCCAAATTATATAGTGTTATGCTCTGCTGTGAGAATATTTGCTTGTTTTGAGAACACTCATATTCTGCTAAATGCTCGCTACATGAAATAATATGATTGACATAACATTAGAAACAACTGCTAAACTGTAATTTAAATATATTTTTTTGTGAAAATGCATACCAGGACTACCCACTGCCTTCACAGAAAAAGCTGATAGCAACTTTAATCAGCTGTACTTGATCCCGGAACTCTTCGAAAGATCCGCCTCCTGATGCAACATCAGAAAGGTTATTGCACTAAAACAGAGATGGCTGTCTTCACTCAAGCCACACTGACAGTAGGGTGTATATACAGCTCACCAGCTGAAAGGAATATCTCTGAAAACCTAAAACGTCCGGCTCTTCGGGTCTGTGTAGGAGTGCTATCCTCTAAGGAGTAGAAGTCTACCTGTGTAAAGTGGAGATAGCTTTATTCCCCTTACAGACTGTCACCCAGATCTCCAGGTGAGGCTGGGAAGGACACAGTCCTTAGGTTAGGTAGAAGGAAAAAATGGGTATCACTGTTTTGTTCTACTCCTCAGACCCCAGTTCAGAGACTGACCCAGGTATAGGCAGAATTCTGTGAGGAGAACAGACTTGAAAAAACACAATTTATGCTTACCTGATAAATTTATTTCTCTTGTGTGTATCCAGTCCACGGATCATCCATTACTTGTGGGATATTCTCCATTCCCAACAGGGAAGTTGCCAAGAGAGACACCACAGCAGAGCTTGTTTATATAGCTCCCTCCCCTAACTGCCATATCCAGTCGATTCCGACCGAAAACACGCAGAGAAAGGAGAAACCATAGGGTGCAGTGGTGACTGTAGTTTAAAATGAAAAAATTACCTGCCCTTAAAATGACAGGGGGGGGCCGTGGACTGGATACACACAAGAGAAATAAAATTTATCAGGTAAGCATAAATTGTGTTTTCTCTTGTAAGGTGCTATCAGGTCCACGGATCATCCATTACTTGTGGGATACCAATACCAAAGCACACGGATGAAGGGAGAGACAAGGCAGGTACTTAAACGAAGGTACCACTGCCTGTAAAACCTTTCTCCCAAAAAATAGCCCTCCGAAGAAGCAAAAGTATCAAATTTGTAGAATTTTGAAAAAGTATGAAGCGAAGACCAAGTCGCCCGCCTTGCAAATCTGTTCAACAGAAGCCTCATTTTTAAAGGTCCAAGTGGAAGCCACAGCTCTAGTAGAATGAGCTGTAATCCTTTTAGGAGGCTGCTGGCCAGCAGTCTTATAGGCTAAGCGGATTAGCTTCTTAGCCAAAAAGAAAGAGACGGTTGCCGAAGCCTTTTGACCTCTCCTCTGTCCAGAGTAGACAACAAACAAAGCAGATGTTTGTCAAAAATCTTTAGGTAGCTTGTAAGTAAAACTTTAAAGCACGAACGACGTCCAGATTGTGTAATAGACGTTCCTTCTTTGAAGAAGGATTAGGACACAAGGATGGAACAACAATCTCTTGATTGATATTCTTGTTAGATACCACCTTAGGAAAAAACCCAGGTTTGGTACGCAGGACTACACTTATCCGTATGGAAAATCAGATAAGGAGAATCACATTGTAAGGCAGATAACTCGGAGACTCTGCGAGCCCAAGAAATAGCTACCAAAAAAAGGATTTTCCAAGATAAAAGTTTGATATCTATGGAATGAAGAGGTTCAAATGGAATTCCTTGAAGAACCTTAAGAACCAAATTTAAGCTCCATGGCGGAGCAACAGGTTTAAAACACAGGCTTGATTCTAACTAAAGCCTGACAAAATGCCTGAATGTCTGGAACATCTGCCAGACGCTTGTGCAAAAGAATAGACAGAGCAGATATCTGTCCCTTTAGGAACTAGCTGACAATCCTTTTCCAAACCTTCTTGGAGAAAGGATAATATCCTGGGAATCCTGACTTTACTCCACGAGTAACCCTTGGATTCACACCAATAAAGATATTTACCGCCCATATCTTATGATAAATTCTCCTGGTGACAGGCTTTCGTGCCTGTATTAAGGTATCAATGACTGACTCGGAGAAGCCACGCTTTGATCAGTCGAGGGAGCAGAGGAAACGGTGGAAACACATAAGCCAGGTTGAAAGTCCAGGGCGCTGCTAGAGCATCTATCAGCGTCGCCTTGGGATCCCTGGACCTGGGATCCGTAACAAGGAAGCTTGGCGTTCTGTCGAGACGCCATGAGATCCAGTTCTGGTTTGCCCCAACGATGAATCAATTGTGCAAACAGCCTCCGGATGGAGTTCCCACTCCCCCGGATGAAAAGTCTGACTACTTAGAAAATCCGCCTCCAGTTCTCTACACCTGGGATATGGATAGCTGATAGGTGGCAAGAGTGAATCTCTGCCCAGCTAATTATTTTTGAGACTTCTAACATCGCTAGGGAACTTCCTGTTCCCCCTTGATGGTTGATGTAAGCCACAGTCGTGATGTTGTCGTGATGACTGAAATCTGATGTACCTCAGAGTTGCTAACTGAGGCCAAGCCTGAAGAGCATTGAATATCGCTCTCAGTTCCAGAATATTTATTGGAAGGAGTGTCTCCTCCTGAGTCCACGATCCCTGAGCCTTCAGGGAGTTCCAGACTTGCACCCCAACCTAGAAGGCTGGCATCTGTTGTTACAATTGTCCAATCTGTCTGCGAGAAGGTCATACCTTTGGACAGATGGACCCGAGATAGCCACCAGAGAAGAGAATCCCTGGTCTCTTGATCCAGATTTAGTAGAGGGGACAAATCTGTGTAATCCCCATTCCACTGACTGAGCATGCATAGTTGCGCGGTCTGAGATGTAAGCGTGCAAACGGCACTATGTCCATTGCCGCTACCATTAAGCCGATTACCTCCATGCACTGAGCCACCGAAGGGGGCGCAGAATGGAATGAAGAACACGGCAGGAATTTAGGAAGCTTTGATAACCTGGACTCCGTCAGGTAAATTTTCATTTCTACAGAATCTATCAGAGTCCCTAGGAAGGAAACTCTTAGTGAGTGGGGATAGAGAACTCTTTCCTCGTCACTTTCCACCCATGCGACCTCAGAAATGCCAGTGTACTATGTCCGTAAGAGACTTGGCAATTTGGAAGTTTGACGCCTGTATCAGGATGTCATCTAAATAAGGAGCCACTGATATGCCCCGCGGCCTTAGGACGCCAGAAGCGACCCTAGAACCTTCGTGAAGATTCTTGGGGCTGTAGCTACTACCAAAGGGAAGAGCTACAAACTGGGTAATGCCTGTCCAGAAAGGCAAACCTGAGGAAACCGATGAAGATCTTTGTGTATCGGAATGGTGAAGATAAGCATCCCTTTAGATCCACTGTAGTCATATATTGACCCTCCTGGATCATAGGTAGGATGTACGAATAGTTTCCATCTTGACTGATGGAACCTCTGAGGAATTTGTTTAAGATCTTTAGATCCAAAATTGGTCTGAAGGTTCCCTCTTTTTTGGGAACCACAAACTGATTTGACTAAAAACCTGTCCCTATTCCTCCTTTGGAACTGGAATGATCACTCCCATAAACTAGGAGGTCTCGTACACAAGTGTAAGAATGCCTCTCTCTTTATCTGGTTTGCAGATAATTGTGAAAGGTGAAATCTCCCTTTTGGGGGGGAAGCTTTGAAGTCCAAAAGATATCCTGGGAGATAATTTCCAATGCCCAGGGATCCTGAACATCTCTTGCCCACGCCTGGGCGAAGAGTGAAAGTCTGTCCCCCTACTAGGATCCGTTACCGGATAGGGGGGCCGGTTCCTTCATGCTGTCTTAGAGGCAGCAGCAGGCTTTTTGGCCTGCTTACCTTTGTTCCAGGTCTGGTTTGGCCTCCAGACCATCTTGGACTGAGGAAAATTTCCCTCTTGTTGATGCCGCACCTGCCTTGAAGTTTCAAAAAGGGCATGAAAATTAGACTGTTTGGCCCTTGATTTGGACCTGTCCTGAGGAAGGCATGACCTTTTCCTCTAGTGATATCAGCAATAATCTCCTTCAAAACCAGGCCCGAATAGGGTCTGCCCCTTGAAGGAATGTTAAGCAGCTTAGATTTGAAGTCACGTCAGCTGACCGATGATTTAAGCCAAAGCGCCCTGCGCGCCTGTATAGCAAAACCAGAATTCTTAGCCGTTAGTTTATTCAAATGAACAATGGACATCAGAAACAAAAGGATTGGCTAGCTTAAGTGCTCTAAGTTTGCCAAGTATGTCATCCAATGGAGTCGCTACCTGTAAAGCCTCTTCCAGAGACTCAAACAGAACGCCGCCGGCAGCAGCAGTGACAGGAGCAATGCAGTGCACGGGGCCTGTAGGATAAAACCTTGTTGAATAAACATTTTCTTAAGGTAACCTAATTTTTTTATCCATTGATACTGAAAAAGCACAAATGTCCCTCAACAGGGATAGTAGTACGCTTTGCCAGAGTAGAAACTGCTCCCTCCACCTGTAGGGACTGTCTGCCATAAGTCCCGTGTGGTGGCGTCTATAGGAAACATTTTTCTAAAAATAGGAGGGGGAGAGAACGACACACCTGGTCTATCCCATTCCTTAGTAATAATTTCTGTAAACCTTTTAGGTATTGGAAAAACATCAGTACACACCAGCACTGCAAAGTATTTATCCAGTCTAAACAATTTCTCTGGCACTGCAATTGTGTCACAGTCATTCAGAGCAGCTAAAACCTCCCTGAGTAATACGTGGAGGTGTTCAAGCTTAAATTTAAATGTAGAAATATCAGAATCAGGTATCTTTCCTGAGTCAGAAACATCACCCACAGACTGAAGCTCTCCTTCCTCAGCTTCTGCATATTGTGAGGCAGTATCAGACATGGTTCTTAAAGCGTCAGTATGCTCTGCATTTCGTCTAACCCCAGAGCTATCTCGCTTACCTCTAAATTCAGGTAGTCTGGCTAATACCGCTGACAGTGTATTATCCATGACTGCCGCCATGTCTTGTAAAGTAATCGCTATGGGCGCCCTAGATGTACTTGCGCCATTTGAGTGTGAGCTCCCTTGAGCGGGAGTCAAAGGATCTAACACGTGGGAGAGTTAGTCGCCTAACTTCCCCCTCGTCAGATTCCTCTGGTGATAAATTTTTTAAAGACAGGAATATGATCTTTATTGCTTAAAGTGAAATCAGTACATTTGGTACACATTCTAAGAGGGGGTTCCACCATGGCTTTTAAACATAATATAACAAGGAGGTTTCCTCTATGTCAGACATGTTTGTACAGACTAGCAATGAGACTAGCAAGCTTGGAAAACACTTTAAATCAAGTTAACAAGCAAATATAAAAAACGGTACTGTGCCTTTAAGAGAAACAAATTTTGTCAAAATTTGAAAAACAGTGAAAAAAAGGCAGTAAATCAAACGAAATTTTACAGTGTATAGTAATAAGCTAACAGAGCATTGCACCCACTTGCAAATGGGATGATTAACCCCTTAGTCAAAACACGGATCAAAAAACGACAGACGTTTTTTAACAGTCACAATCAACTGGCACAGCTCTGCTGTGGCCCTACCTTCCCCAATAAACGACTTTAGGCCCTTTTGATATGTCCTGTAGCATTCAGGGGACTTCTGAGGGGAAAACTGGATGTCTCAGTCTGTAATTCTAACTGCGCAAAAAATCGCTAAAATCGGCCCTCCCAACTCATACTACAAACAGTGAAAGCCTCAGGGAAACTGTTTCTAGGCAAAAATAAAGCCAGCCATGTGGAAAAAACTAGGCCCCAATAAGTTTTATCACCAAAGCATATATAAAAAACAGATTAACATGCCAGCAAACGTTTATATTGCATTTTTATAAGGGTATTACCTCTGAGAGTAGAGCATACAGTCGCTATTAAATCACTGTATTCAGGCTTAACTTACATTAATCCGGTATCAGCAGCATTTTCTAGCATTTCCAAATCTAGAAAAAATTGTACTACTGCACATACCTCATAGCAGAGTAAACTGCACGCCATTCTCCCGCTGAAGTTACCTCTCTCCTCAGACTTATGTGAGAACAGCAATGGATCTTAGTTTACAACCTGCTAAGTATCATAGAAAACTCAGGCAGATTCTTCTTCTATTTCTGCCTGAGATAAAATAGTACAACTCCGGTACCATTTAAAAATAACAAACTTTTGATTGAAGAAAATAAACTATTTTTCACCAATCTCTCTTACTACCTCCATGCGTGTTGAGAGTTGCAAGAGAAATGAGCTGGAATATGGCAGTTAGGGTAGGAGCTATATAACAGCTCTGCTGTGGGTGTCCTCTTGCAACTTCCTGTTGGGAATGAGAATATCCCACAAGTAATGGATGATCCGTGGACTGGATACACCTTACAAGAGAAAACTAAATACATCACCTGTAGAATAGCTTTTAGGGAGGGGTGCTGGGTTCATCCTGCTCAAAAGCCTGCTTAACCCTTTCAGTGCTAACGACGGCTCTAAGCTGTTCACAGAGTTTCCCACTCGGGTGCTAACGACGGCTCAGAGCCGTCGCTAGCACTCTCCCACCTTGAGGAGATATGGGGGGCTCCCACCCGCTCCTACCCACGCGATCGGGCCTGTATACTGACAGCATCGCCGGGGGCTTCACGTTTTTGCGTGGTGACGTCACAGCAAAGACGTGATGACTTCACCGCGCAACTTTATTAACAAATTACGACAAGAATAGGGAAAGGGGGCATGCAGCTTAGAAGCCAGTATCTCGAGCATCTAAGCAGCTACAGAACCCCAAGACCTACTGTGAAAAAGTAATCGCATAAACCTTTCCAACAGTATAAGTCTTGGGGATCTGAAAGAAACATTTTTATTTTTTTTTAAATATATTTTAAAAAATTAAAAAATAAAAAACCCTCAAATCAGCTTAGCACCCAGGGTTAAAAGGGACATGAAAATTTTCTTTCATGATTCAGATAAAGAATACTATTTGAAAAAGTTTACAATTTTCTTCTATTATCATATAAGCCTTTGTTCTCATGTTATTCTTTGTTGAAGAGATATCTAGATAGGTAGCGTGCACATGCCTGCAGCACTACATGACAGGAAATAGTGCTGCCATCTAGTGCTCTTGCTAATGTATAACATTTTTTAAAACTGCTGTCATGTAGTGCTGCAGACAGGTGCACGTGCCTGAACTTACCTTTCTGCCTTTCAACAAAAGATAACAAGAAAATGAGGAAAATTTCATAATAGAAGTAAATAAGAAAGTTGTGTTAAAATTGTATGTTCTATTGAACCATGAAAGAAATATATAGTTTGGGTTTTATGTCTCTTTAACACTTGCCTTATTAATGCATATAAATGTTTCTAAACAGAATTAAGGGACACATCCACACCCAGCGTTTCCAAAGAAATTCAGACCTGGAAACTCATAAATGACTCCTCAGTTGGGAAAAGTGTTAATTATAAAGCAAATATAGGAGGAGAGAAAAAGTATGGGATATATATACACAACTAAGTTTGATTATATCCCTGAGGGCAAAAAAGGATCACACATACAGTAGCATCCAGACAATAAAGTGCTTTTAAATTACGCGCAGGCACAGCTGTAAAATTTAAACACACCAGAAATGCTCTTAAAGCAAAAGAATATCCAGACCAATGCTAAATTAACTCAGAAACAACAGGTTTCCAGTAATTAAAATGGCCACCCCATAAGCAGGAAGTAGAGTGGATTACCTGTAATGCAGTGCAAATTGCAAGACTTCCTGTAAAAGCTTAACCTTTACTGCCCTTCTGACAAGAAGTCTAGTGGTATTAAGGCATAAAACCTTAAGGGCCAAACTAAGTAAACTTGCAACTAAGGTGACAGTAAAGGCAGAGCTACCTTTTAAAAGTGCCTAAAATTAGCATGAAATACCCTTAGGCCATTGAACGCTATGGGCTCAATTTAAGAAGCTGCAAATGCAGTTTTAAGACGCCTTCTTAACCTTCTATTCCTACTCTTAAAAGGTGTTCCCCAATCCCCTAGACATCTCCGACATGGGTGAATGAGCAGCCCCATGCTTGCATGTGTTACACAACCTGCAATGCTGGGAGGACAGGGGTAGAGATGTCCGCCCTTGTCTGTCCGGCAGTCTTAAATAGAGTCCTATGTGTAAATTATCAGGAAACATCCAGAGGTCATGGAATGTGAATGTTTTTACTCACCTGCAACACCTTCGGCTACTTTACATTAAAGGCAGCCAAATATTGCATTCAGTAGAAGCCACTATGTGAGGATGGTTGCTAGTTGCAAGAATCTAGGTACAGTACGTCCAGGGAACTGGGAGATAAATCTGCAGGCCACCTTGGGAGGCGTCGCTGATCTGAGCTCCATACTTGGAGAAGATTTTTCATGACTGTCTGAACTCATCTGTTGACTCCACGCACAATTACCAGAGGCGACTACTAGGGGGCAAATGGGTCTCAGACTGGTTAAAGAACTATCACTCAACATGAGGACAGAACACTTCTTACTTTACATGCAAAACATAACTGAGGAATGCTGGGAGATAGGATGGATTAAAGCTTCTTCAAAGTAGGGGTTTTCTTTCATGTAATTGGCAAGAGTCCATGAGCTAGTGACGTATGTGATATACAATCCTACAGGGAGGGGCAAATTTTCCAAACCTCAAAATGCCTATAAATACACCCCTCACCACACCCACAATTCAGTTTTACAAACCTTGCCTCCTATGGAGGTGGTGAAGTAAGTTTGTGCTAAGATTTCTACGTTGACATGCGCTTTCTCAGCATTTTGAAGCCCGATTCCTCTCAGAGTAAGCGAATGTCAGAGGGACGTGGAGAGTATTACCTATTGCAGTGTTTTTCAACCAGTGTGCCATGAGAGATCCTCAGGTGTGCTGCAGGGGTGTCCCTCTTTCAAATTTTGAAATATTGGGAGGTATGTGACAGGCTCATCAGGCATCATTTACAACCATGACATTGACATTCATAATCATTTACAGACAATCATTATGATTGTTTGTGAATGAATGTCAATATGTCATGTATAGTTTGTAGGAGGCATGGCATGACAGCACAGTACAGTGTGTGTGTTGATATATATATATATATATATATATATATATATATATATATATCCATATCCTTTATTAGGCTACAATGTGTGATTTTGTAAAATTTTGGGATGGTGGTGTGCCACAGGATTTTTTTATAATATAAAAAAGTGTGCGCGGCCAAAAAAAAAAACATAATTTATGTAAGAACTTACCTGATAAATTCATTTCTTTCATATTGGCAAGAGTCCATGAGCTAGTGACATATGGGATATACAATCCTACCAGGAGGGGCAAAGTTTCCCAAACCATCAAAATGCTATAATTACACACCCCTCACCACACCCACAATTCAGTTTAACGAATAGCCAAGCAGTGGGGTGATAAAGAAAGGAGTAGAAAGCATCAACAAAGGAGATTTGGAAATAATTGTGCTTTATACAAAAAATCATAACCACCATAAAAAGGGTGGGCCTCATGGGACTCTTTGCCAATATGAAAGAAATTAATTTATCAGGTAAGTTCTTACATAAATTATGTTGTTTTCTTTCATGTAATTGGCAAGAGTCCATGAGCTAGTGACATATGGGATATCAATACCCAAGATGTGGATCTCCACTCAAGAGTCACTAGAGAGGGAGGGAATAAAATATAAACAGCCATAATCTGCTGAAAAAAATTAATCCACAAACCCAAAAATATAAGTTTATTTCATTTGAAAGAAAAAAACTTAAATCAAAGCAGAATAATCAAACTGAAACAGCTGCCTGAAGAACTTTTCTACCAAAAACTGCTTCCGAAGAAGCAATTACATCAAAATAGAATTTAGTAAATAAATGCAAAGAGGACCAAGTTGCCGCTTTGCAAATCTGATTAACTGAAGCTTCATTCTTAAAAGCCCACAAAGTGGAGACTGATCTAGTAGAATGAGCTGTAATTCTCTGAGGCGGGGGCCTGACCCGACTCAAAATAAAACTTGATGATCAAAAGGTTTCAACCAAGAAGCCAAGGAAATAGCAGAAGCCTTCTGACCTTTTCCTAGGACCAGAAAAATAAAACAAATAGACTGGAAGTCTACTTGAAATCTTTAGAAGCTTCCACATAATATTTCAAAGCTCTTACCACATCCAAAGAATGTAAGGAACTTTCCAAAGAATTCTTAGGATTAGAACACAAGGAAGGGACAACAATTTCTCTACTAATGTTGTTAGAATTCACAACCTTAGGTAAAAATTAAAAAGAAGTCGCAAAACTGCTTATCCTGATGAAAAAATCAGAAAAAGAGACTCACAAGAAAAAGCAGATAACTCAGAAACTCTTCTAGCAGAAGAGTTGGCCAAAAGGAACAACACTTTCCAAGAAAGTAGTTTAATGTCCAAAAAATGCATAGGTTTCAAATGGAAGAACCTGTAAAGCCGTCAGAACCAAATTAAGACTCCAAGGAGGAGAGAATTGATTAAATAACAGGCTTAATAAGAACTAAAGCCTTAATAAAATAGTGTATATCAGGAAGTATAGCAATCTTTCTGTGAAATAAAACAGAAAGAGCGGAGATTTGTCCTTTCAAGGAACTTGCAGACAAACCCTTATCCAAACCGTCCTGAAGAATCTGTAAATTCTAGGAATTCTAAAGAATGCCAGGAGATTTATGAGAAGAACACCATGAAATGTAAATCTTCCAAACTCTATAATAAAACTTTCTAGAAACAGTTTTACGAGCTTGTAACATAGTATTAATCACTGAGTCAGAGAAACACTCTATGACTTAGTACTAAGCGTTCAATTTCCATACCTTCAAATTTAATGATTTGAGATCCTGATGGAAAAATGGACCTTGGAGATAGTAGGTCTGGCCGGAACGGAAGTGGCCAAAGCGGGCACTGGACATCCAAACCAGATCCGCATACCAAAACCTGTGGGGTCATGCTGGAGCCACCAGCAACACAAATGATTGTTCCATGATGATTTTGGAGATCACTCTTGGAAGGAGAACTAGAGGCGGGAAAAATGTAAGCAGGATGATAACACCAAGGAAGTGTCAGCGCATCCCTGCTTCCGCCTGAACATCGCTGGACCTGGACAGGTATCTGGGAAGTTTTCTTGTTTAGATGAGAGACCATGAGATCTATCTCTGGAAGACCCCACAACTGAACAATCTAAGAAAACACATCTGGATGGAGAGACCACTCCTCTGGATGTAAAGTCTGGCGGTCTGAGATAATCCGCCTCCCAATTGTCTACACCTGGGATAAGCACCGCAGAGATTAGACAAGGAGCTGGATTCCGCCCAACACAAGTATTCCGAGATACGTTTATTCATAGTTTGGGGACTGTGGAGTCCCACCCTGAGATTGACATATGCCACTGTTATGATATTGTCTGTCTGAAACGACGATGAACGGTCTCTCTTTAGCAGAGGCCCAAAAACTGAAGAGCTCTGAGAATTGCAAGGAGTGCTAAAATATTTATTGGTAATCTCGCCTCTTGAGATTTCCAAACCCCTTGTGCTGTCAGAGATCCCAAAACAGCTTCCCAACCTGAAAGACTTGCATCTGTTGTGATCACAGTCCAGGTTGGCCGAACAAAAGAAGCCCCTCGAAATAAACTATGGTGATCTATCCACCATGTCAGAGAGTGTCGTACATTGATTCAGCATACAAAGCTGTAGAGGTCTCTTGTGAAAATGAGCAAAGGGGATCGCGTCTGATGCTGCAGTCATGAGACCTAAAACTTCCATGCACATAGCCACTGAAGGGAATGACTGAGACTGAAGGTGCCGGCATGCTGCAACAAATTTAAAACGTCTCTTGTCTGTTAGAGACAGAGTCATGGACACTGAATCTATCTGGAAGCCTAAAAAGGTGACCCTTGTCTGAGGAATCAAGAAACTTTTGGTAAATTGATCCTCCAACCAGGTTTCCAAAGAAACAACACTAGTAGATTTGTGTGAGATTCTGCAGTACGCAAAGACTGAGAAAGTACCAAGATATCATCCAAATAAGGAAACACCGCAATACCCTGTTCTCTGATTACAGAGAGTAGGGCACCCAGAACCTTTGAAAAGATTCTTGGAGCTGTTCCTAGGCCAAATGGAAGAGCAACAAATTGGTAATGCTTGTTTAGAAAAGAGAATCTCGGAAACTGATAATGTTCTGGATGAATCGGAATATGAAGGTATGCATCCTGCAAGTCTATTGTGGACATATAATGTCCTTGCTGAACAAAAGGCAGAATAGTCCTTATAGTCACCATCTTGAAAGTTGGTACTCTTACATAATGATTCAAAATGTTTAAGATCCAGAACTGAATAAATTTTCCTTCTTTAGTACAATTAATAGATTTAAATAAAAACCCCAAACCTTGTTCCTGAGGAGGAACTGGCATGATTACCCCTGAAGACTCCAGGTCTGAAACACACTTCAGGAAAGCCTGAGCTTTTACTGGATTTACTGGGATACGTGAGAGAAAAATTCTTCTCACAGGATGTCTTACTCTGAATCCTATTCGATACCCTTGAGAGACAATGCTCTGAATCCATTGATTTTGGACAGATTTTATCCAAACATCCTTGAAAAACCTTAATCTGCCCCCTACCAGCTGAGCTGGAATAAGGGCTGCACCTTCATGCGGACTTAGGGGCTGACTTTGGTTTCCTAAATGGCTTGGATTTAATCCAACTTGAGGAAGGCTTCCAATTGGAAGCAGACTCCTTGGGGGGAAGATTGAGTTTTTGTTCCTTATTCTGACGAAAGGAACGAAAAATGGTTAGAAGCCTTAGATTTAGGTTTTTAAACCTGAGGCAGAAAAAACTCCCTTCCCCCAGTGACAGTTGAAATAATAGAATCCAACTGAGAACCAAATAAATTATTACCTTGGAAAGAAAGAGATAGTAATCTAGATTTAGATGTCATATCAGCATTCCAAGATTTAAGCCACAAAGCTCTTCTATCTAAAATAGCTAAAGACATGGATCTAACATCAATTTTGATAATATCAAAAATTGCATCACAATAAAATGATTAGCATATTGCAATAGGCGAATAATGCTAGATAAGTCAGAATCCAAATCCTGTTGCGCTAAATTCTCCAACCAGAAGGTTGATGCAGCCGCAACATCAGCCAAAGAAATTGCAGGTCTGAAAAGATGACCTGAATATAAATAGGAAGCTTGAATCTTATCTAAGGAAGGCCTATCTAAAGGATCCTTAAAAGGAAGTACTATCTTCCATAGGAATAGTGGTACGTTTAGCAAAAGTAGAAATAGCCCCATCAACTTTGGGGATTTTTTCCCAAAACTCTATAGATTTTGCTGGTAAAGGATACAATTTTTTAAACCTTGAAGAAGGAATAAAAGAAGTACCTGGCTTATTCCATTCCCTAGAAATCATATCAGAAATAGCCTAAGGAATAGGAAAAACCCCTGGAGAAACCACAGGAGGTTTAAAAACAGCATTTAAACGTTTATTAGACTGAACGTCAATAGGACTGGTTACCTCAATATCCAAAATAATTAACACTTCTTTTAATAAAGAATGCATATACTCTATTTTAAATAAATAAGTAGATTTGTTAGTGTCAATGTCTGAGGAAGGATCTTCTGTATCAGATAGATCCTCACCAGAAGAGGATAAATTATGTTGTTGGTCATTTGAAATTTCAGCAACTAAATGAGAAGTTTTAAAAGACCTTTACATTTATTAGAAGGTGGAAATGCAGACAAAACCTTCAAAATAGAATCAGAAACAAATTCTTAAAATTTACAGGTATATCATGCACATTAGAAGTTGAAGGAACTACAACTGGCAATGTGCTATTACTGATGGATACACTAACTGCATGTAAAAGTTTATCATGACAACAATTACAAATGACATTCGGCAAAATAATTTCAACAATTTTACAACAAATGCACTTAGCTTTGGTAGGACCGATGTCAGGCAGCAATGTTCCAGCAGAAACTTCTGAGGCAGGATCAGATAAAGACATCTTGCAAAATGTAAGAGAAAAAAACAACATAAAAAGCAAAATTATCTATTTCCTTATATGACAGTTTCAGGAATGGGAAAAGCAAATAGCATAGGCCTCTGATAGAGAAAAAAATCAAGAGGCAAACATCAATGGGGTATTGAAATAATGAAAAAGTTTGGCGCCAAGTATGACGCACAACGTAACGTAAACTTTTTGGCGCCAAAAATAACCGGAAATGACACACTGGCGTCACTAATGACGCAACCGTGTGAAAGGTCTCGGCGTCAAGTATGATGCTGGAAATTACGAAGTTGCGTCATAGACGTATTTTTCCGTGCCAAAAATATTTTCGCGCCAAGAATGACGCAATAAAGTTTAGCATTTGACGCACCTGCGGGCCTAATGCCACCCGCAATTTGCAAGAAATAGTCAAATAAAAAGATGTTTTTATTACCCAAATATGAAACTGATAGTCTGCAGAAGGAAATACATGAACCTGACTCATGGCAAATATAAGTACAATACATATATTTAGAACTTTATATAAATGCATAAGTGCCAAACCATAGCTGAGGTGTCTTAAGTAATAAAAAACATACTTACCAAAAGACACCCATCCACATATAGCAGATAGCCAAACCTGTACAGAAACAGTTATCAGTAGAGGTAATGGTAAATTGAGAGTATATCGTCGATCTGAAAAGGGAGGTAGGAGATGAATCTCTACGACCGATAACAGAGAACCCATGAAATAGACCCCCGTTAGGGAAATCATTGTGATACTCCCTTCACGTCCCTCTGACATTCGCTGTACTCTGAGAGGAATCAGGCTTCAACAATGCTGAGAATCGCATATCAACGTAGAAATCTTAGCACAAACTTACTTCACCACCTCCATAGGAGGCAAAGTTTGTAAAACTGAATTGTTGGTGTGGTGAGGGGTGTATTTATAGGCATTTTGAGGTTTGGGAAACTTTGCCCCTCCTGGTAGGATTGTATATCCCATATGTCACTAGCTCATGGACTCTTGCCAATTACATGAAAGAAAAGGTTGCAAATCACTGACATATTGAATGCAGTGATTTTCCTAATGGGGGTCTATTTCATAGGTTCTCTGTTATCGGTGGTAGAGATTCATCTCCTACCTCCCTTTTCAGATCGACGATATACTACTGGTTTGGCTATCTGCTATATGTGGATGGGTGTCTTTGGTAAGTATGTTTTTATTTCTTAAGACACCTCAGCTATGGTTTGGCACTTTATGCATTTATATAAAGTTCTAAATATATGTATTGTACTTATATTTGCCATGAGTCAGGTTCATGTATTTCCTTTTGCAGATTGTCAGTTTCATATTTGGGAAAGTTAATATTGATGAAATATTTTTCTTACCTGGGGTTTAGTCTTTTTTTCAATTGACTACTTGTTTTAAATTGCGGGCTGTCTTAGGCTCGCGGGTGCGCCAAATGCCACACTTTATTACGTCATTCTTGGCGCGAGAATTTTTTGGCGCGAAAAAGGCATGTCCGTTGACGCAAGTTCGTCATTTCCGGTGTTGTAGTTGACGCAGGGGTTCACACAGGGTTGCATCGTTAGTGACGCAAGTGTGTCACTTCTGGACATGGTTGGCGCCAAAACAAATTTTCTAGTTACGTTGTGCGTCATACTTGGTGCCAAACTTTTTTTCATTATTTATTGCCTCATTGCTTTTGTCTCTTGCCTTTTTCTAAGTCAGAGGGCTATGCTATTTGCATTTTTTCCCATTCCTGAAACTGTCATATAAGGAAATTGATAATTTTGCTTTATATGTTGTTTTTCCTTTTACTTTCTGCAAGATGTCTCAATCTGATCCTGCCTCAGAAGTATCTGCTGTAACTTTGCTGCCTGACATTGGTTCTACCAAAGCTAAGTGCATTTGTTGTAAAATTGTGGAGATTATATCTCCTAATGTCATTTGTATTAGTTGTCATGATAAACTTTTACATGCAGATAGAGTGTCCATCAGTAATAGTACATTGCCAGTTGCAGTTCCTTCAACTTCTAATGTACATGATATACCTGTGAAGTTTAAAGAATTTATTACTGATTCTATTCAGAAGGCTTTGTCTGCATTTCCACCTTCTAATAAGCGTAAGAGGTCTTTTAAAACTTTTCATAAAGTTGATGAAATTTCAAATGACCGACAACATAATGAATTATCCACTTCTGATGCGGATCTATCTGATTCAGAAGATCCTTCCTCAGACATTGACACTGACAAATCTACTTATTTATTTAAAATAGAGTATATGCGTTCTTTTTTAAAAGAAGTGTTAATTACTTTGGATATTGAGGATGCTAGTCCTCTTGATATTATTATTGTTATCGGTTATTTGTAGAGCGTCAACAGATTCCGCAGCGCTAATATTAAAACTAGTAAACGTTTAAATGCTGTTTTTAAACCTACTGTGGTTACTCCAGAGGTTTTTCCTATTCCTGATGCTATTTCTGACATGATTTCTAAGGAATGGAATAACCAGGTACTCCTTTTAATCCTTCTGCAAGGTTTAAAAAATTGTATCCTTTACCAGCGGTTTCAATAGAGTTTTGGGAAAAAATCCCCAAAGTTGATGGGGCTATTTCTACTCTTGCTAAACGAACCACTATTCCTATGGAAGATAGTACTTCCTTTAAAGATCCTTTAGATAGAAAGCTTGAATCTTATCTAAGGAAAGCCTATTTATATTCAGGTCATCTTCTTAGGCCTGCAATTACTTTGGCTGATGTTGCAGCTGCTTCAACTTTTTGGTTGGAGAATTTTGCGCAACAAGAATTGGATTCTGACATATCTAGCATTGTTCGCTTACTGCAACATGCTAATCATTTTATTTGTGATGCCATTTTTGATCCATGTCTTTAGCTATTTTAGCTAGAAGAGCTTTGTGGCTTAAATCTTGGAATGCTGATATGACATCTAAGTCTAGATTACTATCTCTTTCTTTCCATGGTAATAATTTATTTGGTTCTCAGTTGGATTCTATTATTTCAACTGTTACTGGGGGGAAAGGAGTTTTTTTTGCCTCAGGATAAAAAAACCTAAGGGTAGATCTAAGGCTTCTAATCGTTTTCGTTCCTTTCGACAAAATAAGGAACAAAAACCTAATCCTTCCCCCAATGAATCCGCTTCCAATTGGAAGCCTTCCTCAAATTGGAATAAATCCAAGCCTTTCAAGAAACCAAAGTCAGCCCCTAAGTCTGCATGAAGGTGCGGCCCTCATTCTAGCACAGCTGGTAGGGGGCAGATTAAGGTTTTTCAAGGATGTTTGGATAAATTCTGTCCAAAATCAATGGATTCAGAGCATTGTCTCTCAGGGGTACCAAATTGGATTCAGAGTAAGACCTCCTGTGAGGAGATTTTTTCTCTCACGCATCCAAGTGAATCCAGTAAAAGCTCAGGCTTTCCTGAAGTGTGTTTCAGATCTGGAAGTTTCAAGGGTAATCATGCCGGTTCCTTTCCAGGAACAAGGCCTGGGGTTTTATTCAAATCTATTCATTGTCCCAAAGAAAGAAAATTCATTCAGACCAGTACTGGATCTGAAAATTTTGAATCGTTATGTAAGAGTAAAAAAAGAAAAACATAGAGCGCAAGAAAGAAAACAGAGAAAAGATCATTGTGCAGTATATCAGAAAAAAATAATTTATTAATAACAAAAAACAGACTCACAAACAAACCCTCAAACAATATGAGGTATGTAGCAGCGTTTTGTATAGATGTTGCTATACGTTCTCACAATATCCTGTTTCTCCCTCCTGGCTGACACCGTCCAGTCTCAGTGTTCTTTACAGGAAGTCAGGGTATAAGATCTTTGTTACAGTCCTTCAAAACAAAGAATTCCCTCATACGGTAGGTCAACCTGTATTGCCGGCAACAGAATCTCCTGACCTAGAGGGATTGCAACGTAACTCAACGTGTGCGTGTGGGCGTGGCCTTACGCGTTTCGCGGGACTCCTCCCACTTCGTCAGAGGCTTATGCCCACTCCTCCTTGTATTCCCCTTTTTATGCTGTGACTTGTATAGATAATGGTGCGGTTCAGCAATCCCATAACCTGTCATGTCGGCTTGTGCACGGGACTGTGATAAATGTCTTTATGCTATAATTGCGGTTAGTAAACTTAGTCCATAATGTTTGAAAATTTGATTCATAAAACAAACGTTAGCTGTTTATATCTAAACACAATCCAATTAGTATATGAGTACTTTAAAATGCTGCAATAATAAACTAATAAACGGAACATGCATTACCAATTCATATACATGTATATAAAAAAATAGATTTGATGGAATAAATAAGTTAATAAATAAGTATATATGAAAACAAAAAAATATACTGAATTAAAATCTGAAAGAATTATTAATTGTTATTAAAAAATTATACATACACTACTATTTCAATTGCTAACAACCTAATACATAACCATCATTAAAAAATACATTATTGTTGTTAAAAAATTCCACTATTCAGACAAATGATCATTTCATAGATGTAGAGAGGCTTCAAACTAATATTTCCTAATAATTAATTAATATACTATACACTATTCTTCTATAAATGCTGCTAGATCAATATCCCTATTGAGACCCACTGGTTCCATAGTTCCCAACTTGTGGATCCAGTAGGTCTCACGTTGCCTGAGTTTGAGCAACTTATTCCCCCCTAATCTCATTCTTTACACACTCAATAGCCTTAATACTAAGCCCTGTCCTATCTTTATTGTGTGTTTCAGAAAAATGAGCCGACAAACCATGTGCTGTAAGCCCATTTTCTATGTTCCTCAAGTGTTCACTGAACCTTGTCTTCACGGGGCGTTTAGTACGTCCTATGTAAAACCTATTACATGGACATTTCAACATATACACTACATACTTGGTTCTGCAATTCATTAGATCTTAGGCCAAAATTTCCTAACTGCTCCCTCAATTTTCTTAGATACTCTATTATATTTTGTTACAAGCTGTACTTCTCGTTTCAAATTTTTTTCTCCATGTGTCATTTTTTGTGTTTTATTGAGGAGGGTATTCCTATCCATCTTTTCTGCTTTCTCAAATGCTACTTTTACCATATCTTCAGGGTAGCCTTTCGCCAAAAATCTATTATTAATTGTTTCTGACTCTTGCATAAAATCTTGTCTTTTAGAGCAATTTCGTTTGGCTCTTTGGAACTGCCCAAGAGGAATGTTTCGTATCCACTTCCCATGATGTCCACTCTGGGCATGTAGATACCCATTTGTATCTGTGGGTTTACGATAAAGTTTAGTGTATACTCCCCCATTCTCTTGGGCAATCTCTAGATCCAAAAAAGTGATTAGATCTTTGTTCGCTTCCATGGTGAATTTGAGGTTCATCATATTCCTGTTTACATACACTAGAAAGTTATTTAGGCTCTCACCACTGCCTTGCCAAATAATCAGCACATCATCAATATAGCGATACCATTTTATGATGTTTTCTTTATAGGGGTTCTCTTCATTATAAATATACATGTCCTCCCACCACCCCATATAAAGATTTGCATAATTCGGGGCAAATTTTGTACCCATTGCGGTACCCCTTTTCTGAATATAGTATCTATTATCAAAAATAAAATAGTTTCTTGTTAGGATGAACCTTATAGATTCTTCTAAAAACCATTTTTGTGTTTCATTAATAAAACCACATTTATTCAAAAAATATATAACCGCTGTAATGCCTAAATCGTGAGGGATAGAGGTATATAATGAACTCACATCCATTGTAACCCATAAATAATCATCCTTCCAATAAATTCAAGATATGTGGGGTATCTCGTACATATGATTGCAGAACTGGAACTAGTGGTTTTAGATTAAAGAAATAGATCTTCTCTAAAACAATTTGAACAAGAAATCATTAAAAATAAGAAAGAAAAATTAAATAGCCTACTATATAATAATGGTAATAACAATATTGAAACAGACAAAGAAAACCCTATGGTTGAAGGATCAGTAGAGAAGGAAGATACAATTTATGATAGTAGGAGACAACATATTAATGGTCAACCTAAACAACAGAAAAAATTGAGTAACAATAACTATAAAAATGGTTACAATAATAATAAAAATAAAAATTCACATAAAGGTGAGAACACTAATGGGGTAAGAAATAATGATAGTAAAAGGGGTAATTATCAGCAAAGGCTGGAACATACAGATAGAGTGGAAAGCCCTAGAGGATATGGAGGTAATTACAATGATGAGTACAGAAACAATAGAAGTGAGGGGAATAGTGGGAACTCATGGAGACAACATAATACCCAATATAATAACTATCGCCAACAAAATACCTTTTTGGGAGCCAGACCAAAAGATAAAAACTGGAGAGCAAATGGGGAACAAGAGATATCAGAAGATCGGAGAAGGGGACAAAATGTGAGTATAGGGGGGTATTTTCCCCACAAAAAAGAACAAGTACAGGACCGTTTTTTAGGGCACCCTTTAGGGGGGACCCCCCAGGGGGGGGACAGGAGACCCAAAAGAGGGTTAGGAAATGGAGACGAGGATGTAGAGGAGGAGTGGCATACAGAGCCAAGGAACAAAAAAAGGCAGAGAAAGGCAATATTGAGTGAATATGAACAGGAAATTTATAACATTTCCTCTAGGATTTTAACAAATGATGAGATTACACTCTTAAAAAGAGGTCTCTCGTTTGTTCTTGATAAGACATTTTAATTTAACATCGGGGCAAGTAGAATCTAATTTTGAGAACGAAATAGGAATTTTGGATGAATCTATAAATAGTAGTGAAACACCAAATAGATATGATGAAGATTGGGAACAACCAGATAGTGAGGAACTGATTAATATACTACAAGAGCTAGAAAATGAAGCTAGGGATATACCTATCAGCCATACTACATTGAAAAATAAATCTACTTTTTATCCTATTAAATCAAAAGGAAATTTTATACCTGTATTTGAGGCACTCCTAGAAAAAGAGATTAAGGCAATCTGTGAGAAAGACAGAACATTGAAAAAGAACCCAAAGAACCTCTCTATAAGAGAACAAAGAGCAATAAAGGTTCTTGAAGAAGATAAGTCTATAATAATACATAGTGCAGATAAGGGAGGAGGAATAGTTGTACAGGGCAGGCAAGACTATGTAGCTGAAGCCCTTAGACTATTAGGAGATAGCACCACTTATGAGGTTTTAGGTAAGAATCCGACAAATGTCTTTTTGGATAAATACAAAAAATTGATTATAGAGGGAAGAGAGAGAAGGGTACTGGATATTACTGAGTACAAATTTTTGGAAGTGGTTAATCCAGTATTACCTATTTTTTATCACCTCCCAAAAGTACACAAAGGGTTGACTAACCCACCAGGGAGACCCATTGTATCGGGAATAGGTGGATTAACAACGAAATTGTCCGAATATGTGGATCACATTCTAAAACCACTAGTTCCAGTTCTGCAATCATATGTACGAGATACCCCACATATCTTGAATTTATTGGAAGGTATTATATGGAAGGATGATTATTTATGGGTTACAATGGATGTGAGTTCATTATATACCTCTATCCCTCACGATTTAGGCATTACAGCGGTTATATATTTTTTGAATAAATGTGGTTTTATTAATGAAACACAAAAATGGTTTTTAGAAGAATCTATAAGGTTCATCCTAACAAAAAACTATTTTATTTTTGATAATAGATACTATATTCAGAAAAGGGGTACCGCAATGGGTACAAAATTTGCCCCGAATTATGCAAATCTTTATATGGGGTGGTGGGAGGACATGTATATTTATAATGAAGAGAACCCCTATAAAGAAAACATCATAAAATGGTATCGCTATATTGATGATGTGCTGATTATTTGGCAAGGCAGTGGTGAGAGCCTAAATAACTTTCTAGTGTATGTAAACAGGAATATGATGAACCTCAAATTCACCATGGAAGCGAACAAAGATCTAATCACTTTTTTGGATCTAGAGATTGCCCAAGAGAATGGGGGAGTATACACTAAACGTTATCGTAAACCCACAGATACAAATGGGTATCTACATGCCCAGAGTGGACATCATGGGAAGTGGATACGAAACATTCCTCTTGGGCAGTTCCAAAGAGCCAAACGAAATTGCTCTAAAAGACAAGATTTTATGCAAGAGTCAGAAACAATTAATAATAGATTTTTGGCGAAAGGCTACCCTGAAGATATGGTAAAAGTAGCATTTGAGAAAGCAGAAAAGATGGATAGGAATACCCTCCTCAATAAAACACAAAAAATGACACATGGAGAAAAAAATTTGAAACAAGAAGTACAGCTTGTAACAAAATATAATAGAGTATCTAAGAAAATTGAGGGAGCAGTTAGGAAATTTTGGCCTATCCTCATGCAAGATTCCATCCTTAAAGATACAATAACCGATAGAGGACAGGTAGTTTTTAAGAGAAATATGAACTTAAGGAATCGCATCAGTCCCAGTATGTTAAAAGTAGAAACAGAGTTGAATTGGTTAAACAAAGCATCCTGTGGCTTCTATAGATGCGGAAGAGCAGGTTGTACTTGTTGTGAGCATATAGACAAAAACAACAAAAACTTTGGAGAAGAAGGAAATGAATCTGCATTTAAAATTAAAGATCTAATGAATTGCAGAACCAAGTATGTAGTGTATATGTTGAAATGTCCATGTAATAGGTTTTACATAGGATGTACTAAACGCCCCGTGAAGACAAGGTTCAGTGAACACTTGAGGAACATAGAAAATGGGCTGACAACACATGGTTTGTCGGCTCATTTTTCTGAAACACACAATAAAGATAGGACAGGGCTTAGTATTAAGGCTATTGAGTGTGTAAAGAATGAGATTAGGGGGGGGAATAAGTTGCTCAAACTCAGGCAACGTGAGACCTACTGGATCCACAAGTTGGGAACTATGGAACCAGTGGGTCTCAATAGGGATATTGATCTAGCAGCATTTATAGAAGAATAGTGTATAGTATATTAATTAATTATTAGGAAATATTAGTTTGAAGCCTCTCTACATCTATGAAATGATCATTTGTCTGAATAGTGGAATTTTTTTAACAACAATAATGTATTTTTTAATGATGGTTATGTATTAGGTTTTTAGCAATTGAAATAGTAGTGTATGTATAATTTTTTAATAACAATTAATAATTCTTTCAGATTTTAATTCAGTATATTTTTTTTGTTTTCATATATACTTATTTATTAACTTATTTATTCCATCAAATCTATTTTTTTATATACATGTATATGAATTGGTAATGCATGTTCCGTTTATTAGTTTATTATTGCAGCATTTTAAAGTACTCATATACTAATTGGATTGTGTTTAGATATAAACAGCTAACGTTTGTTTTATGAATCAAATTTTCAAACATTATGGACTAAGTTTACTAACCGCAATTATAGCATAAAGACATCACAGTCCCGTGCACAAGCCGACATGACAGGTTATGGGATAGCTGAACCGCACCATTATCTATACAAGTCACAGCATAAAAAGGGGAATACAAGGAGGAGTGGGCATAAGCCTCTGACGAAGCGGGAGGAGTCCCGCGAAACGCGTAAGGCCACGCCCACACGCACACGTTGAGTTACGTTGCAATCCCTCTAGGTCAGGAGAATCTGTTGCCAGCAATACAGTTTGACCTACCGTATGAGGGAATTCTTTGTTTTGAAGGACTGTAACAAAGATCTTATACCCTGACTTCCTGTAAAGAACACTGAGACTGGACGGTGTCAGCCAGGAGGGAGAAACAGGATATTGTGAGAACGTATAGCAACATCTATACAAAACGCTGCTACATACCTCATATTGTTTGAGGGTTTGTTTGTGAGTCTGTTTTTTGTTATTAATAAATTGTTATTTTTTTCTGATATACTGCACAATGATCTTTTCTCTGTTTTCTTTCTTGCGCTCTATGTTTTTCTTTTTTTAGTTTTCACCTTATCGCTAACACACCAGTGATTTAAAAGGAGCTGCACAAGGAAAAAGAGAATTATTTCCTATCTTTTGGACATTGCTACATAAACATTCAAAAAGACACTACCTGCAATAAAGTAGGAAAATTTTCCTTATTACCCATTTATTTATTTTAATTATACCGTATGTTTTAACACCATTGGAATTTATATGCTTTTTATATATATGTTTTTATTACTTTGCTTATTCGGCAGCTTTAGAAGGGTATATAAGTTTGGCGCTTTTCAATGTGTTTGTTTGTTGTTATGTAAGAGTACCAACTTTCAAGATGGTAACTATAAGGACTATTCTGCCTTTTGTTCAGCAAGGACATTATATGTCTACAATAGACTTGCAGGATGCTTACCTTCATATTCCGATTCATCCAGAACATTATCAGTTCCTGAGATTCTCTTTTCTAGACAAGCATTACCAATTTGCTGCTCTTCCATTTGGCCTAGCAACAGCTCCAAGAATCTTTTTAAAGGTTCTGGGTGCGCTACTCTCTGTAATCAGAGAACAGGGTATTGCTGTGTTTACTTATTTGGACGATATGTTGGTACTAGCTCAGTCTTTACGTTCTGCAGAATCTCACACAAATCAACTTGTGTTGTTTCTTCGAAAACATGATTGGAGGATCAATTTACCAAAAAGTTTTTTGATTCCTCAGACAAGGGTCACCTTTTTAGGTAGATTCAGTGTCCATGACTCTGTCTCTAACAGACAAGAGACGTTTGAAATTGGTTGCAGCATGTCGGCACCTTCAGTCTCAGTCATTCCCTTCAGTGGTTATGTGCATGGAAGTTTTAGGCCTCATGACTGCAGCATCTGATGCAATTCCTTTTGCTCGTTTTCACATGAGACCTCTCCAGCTTTGCATGCTGAATAAATGGTGCCGGGATTATTCAAAGATAACACAATTAATATCTTTAAATACCAATGTTCGACACTCTCTGACGTGGTGGTTAAATCACCAGCGTTTAGTTCAAGGGGCCTCTTTTGTTTGGCCAACCTGGACTGTGATCACAACAGATGCGAGTCTTTCAGGTTGGGGAGCTGTCTGGGGATCTCTGACAGCACAAGGAGTTTGGAAATCTCAAGAGGCGAGATTACCAATCAATATTTTAGAACTCCTTGCAATACTCAGAGCTCTTCAGTTTTGGCCTCTGTTGAAGAGAGAACCATTCATTTGTTTTCAGACAGACAATATCACAACAGTGGCATATGTCAATCATCAGGGTGGGACTCGCAGTCCCTTAGCTATGAAAGAAGTATCTCGAATACTTGTTTGGGCGGAATCCAGCTCTTGTCTAATTTCTGCAGTTCATATCCCAGGTGTAGACAATTGGGAGGCGGATTATCTCAGCCGTCAGACTTTACATCCAGGGGAGTGGTCTCTCCATCCAGATGTGTTTTCTCAGATTGTTCAGATGTGGGGTCTTCCAGAAATAGATCTGATGGCCTCTCATCTAAACAAGAAACTTTCCAGATACCTGTCCAGGTCCAGGGATTCTCAGGCGGAAGCAGTGGATGCGCTGACACTTCCTTGGTGTTATCAACCTGCTTATATCTTCCCGCCTCTAGTTCTTCTTCCGAGAGTGATCTCCAAGATCATCATGGAACAATCGTTTGTGTTGCTGGTGACTCCAGCATGGCCACACAGGTTTTGGTATGCGGATCTTGTTCGGATGTCCAGTTGCCAACCTTGGCCACTTCCGTTAAGGCCGGACCTACTGTCTCAAGGTCCGTTTTTCCACGAGGATCTCAAATCATTAAATTTGAAGGTATGGAAAATGAACGCTTAGTATTAAGTCATAGAGGTTTCTCTGACTCAGTAATTATGTTACAAGCTCGTAAATCTGTCTCTAGGAAGATTTATTATCGAGTTTGGAAGATTTACATTTCATGGTGTTCTTCTCATAAATTCTCTAGGCATTCTTTTAGAATTCCTAGAATTTTACAGTTTCTCCAGGATGGTTTGGATAGGGGTTTGTCTGCAAGTTCCTTGAAGGGACAAATTTCTGCTCTGTTTTATTTCACAGAAAGATTGCTAAACTTCCTGATATTCACTGTTTTGTACAGGCTTTAGTTCGTATTAAGCCCGTCATTAAATCAATTTCTCCTCCTTGGAGTCTTAATTTGGTTTTGAAGGCGTTACAGGCTCCTCCGTTTGAGCCTATGCATTCTTTGGACATTAAACTACTTTCTTGGAAAGTGTTGTTCCTTTTGGCCATCTCTTCTGCTAGAAGAGTGTCTGAGCTATCTGCTCTTTCTTGTGAATCTCCTTTTCTGATTTTTCATCAGGATAAGGCGGTTTTGCGGACTGTATTTTACTTTTTACATAAGGTTGTGAATTCTAACAACATTAGTAGAGAAATTGTTGTCCCTTCCTTGTGTCCTAATCCTAAGAATTCTTTGGAAAGATTCTTACATCCTTCGGATGTGGTAAGAGCTTTGAAATATTATGTTGAAGCTACTAAAGATTTCAGGAAGACTTCTAGTCTATTTGTTATATTTTCTGGTCCTAGGAAAGGTCAGAAGGCCTCTGCTATTTCCTTGGCCTCTTGGTTAAAGCTTTTGATTCATCAAGCTTATTTGGAGTTGGGTCAGGCCCCGCCTCAGAGAATTACAGTCTCCACTTTGTGGGCTTTTAAGAATGAAGCTTCAGTTGATCAGATTTGCAAAGCAGCAACTTGGTCCTCTTTG
Source organism: Bombina bombina (assembly GCF_027579735.1). Classification (NCBI taxonomy): domain Eukaryota; kingdom Metazoa; phylum Chordata; class Amphibia; order Anura; family Bombinatoridae; genus Bombina; species Bombina bombina. The sequence continues at coordinate 553,728,237 of NC_069499.1, read as the reverse complement.
CATACATTTACTAAATTCTACCGTTTTGATGTATTTGCTTCTTCTGAAGCAGTTTTTGGTAGAAAAGTTCTTCAGGTAGCTGTTTCAGTTTGATTCTTCTAATGTTATTTTCAGATTTTCTTTTCTTCATAAGAATAACTTATATTTGGGTTGTGGATTATTTTTTCAGCATTTGCCTGTTGTTTATTTTTTATCCTTCCCTCTCTAGTGAATCTTGCGTGGAGTTCCACATCTTGGGTATTTGATATCCCATACGTCACTAGCTCATGGACTCTTGGCAATTACATGAAAGAAAACATAATTTATGTAAGAACTTACCTGATAAATTCATTTCTTTCATATTGGTAAGAGTCCATGAGACCCACCCTTTTTATGGTGGTTATGATTTTTTGTATAAAGCACAATTATTCAAAATTTCTTTGTTGATGCTTTTTCCTCCTTTCTTTATCACCCCACTACTTGGCTATTCATTAAACTGAATTGTGGGTGTGGTGAGGGGTGTATTTATAGGCATTTTGAGGTTTGGGAAACTTTGCCCCTCCTGGTAGGATTGTATATCCCATATGTCACTAGCTCATGGACTCTTACCTGATAAATTCATTTCTTTCATATTGGCAAGTTCTTACATAAATTATGTTTTTTGTCTCATCCTTTTGGAGGGTAAGAAATATATCCCACATGTGATGATTTGTGGAATCTTATCTTACCATTATTTGAAAGAAAAAGAGAATTCCTCTTGAAATGAACTATAACACATCTGCCAATTGTTCCAGATTCAAAATAGTACAAACGTGTCACTCCATTCTTGGGTACAAAAAAAATATTTAGAACAAAGACATTGCTTTTTTTAAAAACAGGGAACTGGAAAAATGTTTCCTACGTCTAGGAACTCTTAAATGATATGCCAAAAACATCCCCCCTTTTTTTTTTGCTCTTAACAGATCTTGAGGGACATGGAAAAGCACAACCTAGGTCTTGGAAGTAAAATTAATATTCTACATTTTTGAATCTACACTGTTCACACAATGATGTGAAAGATTTAAAACAGTTAAATAACTGAGGCAAAACACAATTATCCCAGCTGCAACCAGATTGTAAAATAAGGAATACGTCACAGTCCCTTTAATGATTTGTTTAATCATCCAGATGAGAAGTAACTAATGTATTTGCCTTCCTTGGAAAATCTGTCTTAAAAACATGACAACATTTTTAAAATACTTATATGAACTATTTTTCAGACTCACTGAATTGTTACAAATATACACATTTGTTCTGTGGATACTTTTTTCTATCGCTTGCAGTGTGAATGCATTAAATCAAGGATGGCCAACTGGTGGCCCAAGGGTCACGCGTGGCCTCCTGCACTAGTTTTTGCAACCCCTAGAAAAAAAGCAGAACTATCATTTTTGTGGCACCAGTAAAAAGAGGATCTAAAAATGTTTGCTTTGTGGTAGCCATAACTCGAGAGAGACCTTTGGAGTGAAGAACAGTATACTGAGGGTACAATGCAACCTAATCTAAATCTGTCCCTTTATACTGGACATTTTTAGGAAACATATCATTATTTGTGTTTAATAACCATACATTTATATGCACCATTAAAGGGACAGTCAACACCAGCATTTTTGTTATTTAAAAAGAAAGATAATCCCTTTATTACCCATTCCCCAGTTTTGCATAACCAACACAGTTATAATAATACACATTTTACCTCTGTGACCTTGTATCTAAGATTCTGCTGACTGCCCCCTTATTTCAGTTCTTTTGACAGACTTGCATTTTAGCCAATCAGTGCTCACTCCTAGGTCACTTCACGTGCATGCACTCAATGTTATCTATATGAAAAACATGAACTAATGCCCTCTAGTGGTCAAAATGCATTCAGATTAGAGGCAGTCTTCAAGGTCTAAGAAATTAGCATATGAACCTCCTAGGTTTAGCTTTCAACTAAGAATACCAAGAGAACAAAGCAAAATTGGTGATAAAAGTAAATTCGGAAGTTGTTTAAAATTACATGCCCTGAGTTCTGGGGGAGGAGCCCAGGTGTGTGGTCACAAGATACACCTGCTCTGAATTACCTACCCTTCAAGCTCTTGGCGAGTAACTCCCGCCTAAAGCCCTTGACCCTGGACGGCTTGTTTAGCCTAGCATCTACCGCTACTGGAACTCCATTAGTGCCAAGCCATTGCACTAAAACTGCTAAAAGCAGCAGAGGAAACGTTCTATTTTTGTTCAGTTATTTACAATTACATTGAATGAAATATTACCATACTGCCCTTTATGCCTTTCTTACAAGAGCAACACGAGAAACAAAGTCCAGGAGACATATATTTATATATCTTATAACAAGCAGTTTATGTGTCTCCACTGCATGCGGACTTTCAATGCGAGAGACTCTCTCTGTGCCTGACAAGCTGTACCTGCAAGTAAATAAGATACGATACGAGGATCCCCCACAACTGGAATTATACCCGTTTCAAGGTACTCCCTGAAAACAACTTGGAGCTGACCCAGCTATCTGAGGGAACCCTGCTATACCGGACGCCAGTATCACGGCTTACCTTTGTCTTTTTGCCCTCCCTCCTTGGTGCATTGCCCGGGGGTTCGGGCTGTGTTGGTGCTGTTCACTGGCGGTTGCGGCTTGCCTGCTGGGCTGAGAGACGTGGACCCTGCGAGTATCCGTTGAGCCGTTTCCTACTGCTGTCTTGCAGCCCCCTCCCACCTATGCTGCGCGAGGGGTGAGGATTCCTGTTCCTGACTCGAGGTGCTGTTGCGACTGCTGGGCTGTTCTGGCTGGCTGCCGTGCAGATTTGGACCTATCAAGGTCGCAGAAGGTTCACTAGCCGTGTCTATTCGGGCTGCACTCCCCCCTCCACCGGTGTTGCGCAGGGGGGGACAGCCCTCAGAGGAAGTCATCGCATTTGATTATCGGCCCTCGGCAGACCAGGGACTGGTAAAGTAATAATCGGACTTGGGTCTGTTGTCTTTTTTTTCTTCTTTCTTCTCCCTGCCTCATCGTTTACAATACTTTGGAGGAATTCATAAAGACACTGTTCAAAGACTGTCCTTTTGTTACTTGTATATAATAATTGGGACATTTTTCATAATTTAAAATCACCGGTATAAATTTATTACTCAATAGTAAGGTTATTGTAGTACAGAGGTCCCTGTTATAATTGCTGTTTGGTATTAGGATATGGTCGGAAAAAATGTATTTATTAACAATCTTCAGGTATTAGACCACAGACCTTAACTTAAGTTAGAGTAACCTGTATTATATAAAGGGAAAAGGAAGGGAAGGGCGAAAAAGAAAGAAAAAAAAAGGGGAGAGAAGGGGCAGGTAAAAGGGAAAGGGTGAGGGAAGGGGAAAGTCTGGTTTACGCATAATTGATAGATATGTTTAAAAACATAACCTTTTCTTTTCTCCTGGCTGAGTCCTTATATTAACCCTAAGGTATAATTTTATAGAGATATAATTCCCTATCTTTCCCTGAAGACACCTGATATTGCAAATCCTGATAGTGTTTAAAATTATATCTATTAGGACTACATTTTTTATCTGTTACGCTATTTTCCTTTTTCTTTTTTTCTCTTTTTTTTTTCTCTTTTTTTTTTTTTTTTAGGGTGTAAAGGAAAATTTTCTTCAATGAAAATGGTTTTAGTGCTATTGCTGAAATTATTAACTGTTTAAGTATTCATAGATTGTTGAAATAATACTGTCTCTTGCTTAACATTGATATAATGTAAAAAAGTATATGCTCATGTTATTATGGATTGTTTTTTTGGGCCATTTTCTAGCACAAAGGTTTACTCTCTCTAAAGAGGTTTAGGCTTCAAAATTAAATAGGATCAAGAATACTAATATATTAGCAGTAGAACTATCTTTTAGATTTACTTTAATTGAGTGAATTTATCTCAGCGGCAACTATTTATACTGTTTTTGTTTCATTTTCTCCTCTCTCCCCGCCCATACACTAATTTACCCTCACTTGGTTGCAGACGGCTCACGACTTAACAACCCCTCACACACATCACTTTCCTCCCCCCACCCTTCACCATTTTGCTTTTTCCTTACCCCTAATGAGGGGTTTTGCACTTTAATTCCCTTCCCTTTTCCAACTCACTGGCACATCCCTTGCACTTCTACATTAATTATAATTATAAACACATGGATAAATTCTTGCATCTTCACTCCAAAAACACACCTTCTCCAATGGCGGCTAGATCAAGAGATAAACGGAATAAGGTCACTTCAGACCTTGCAGCTGAGACACTCTCATCTACTAGCAACACCCAAATATCATTAGAATCTATAGACATTCAATCTTTAGTTTCTAAAATATCGGAAGCTCTCTCACCTAAATTTGAAATTCTGAGAAATGAGATCACATTAGATATTGTACATCTAACATCAGAAGTCAGGCAATTCGCAGGCAGGCTTACAGAGGCAGAGCAAAGGATATCAGATCTTGAGGATAATATGATAGAATATAATGTTAAGACTGAAGCCTCAACTAATACTCTTCTAAAATTACAAGACAAAATTGAAGACTTAGAGAACCGCGCACGTAGGAATAACCTTAGAATAATAGGGGTCCCTGAGGACAAACAATATGATGACTTATCTAAATTACTTATGATAACAATCCCGCAGCTCTTAAAGATCTCTGAGAATTTCCCTAAAACATTTATTGAAAGAGCACATAGAATTGGCCCTGTTTACTCCTCTAAAACAAATGCTAGACCCAGGCCAATCATTGTCAAATTCTTAAATTACCAAGACAAGGTCACATTTTTACAATCTTTCCACAAGTGTCAGCCCATATTCTTAGGGGAAGCTAAAATCCTGCTGTTTCAGGATTACTCATTGGAGACAGTTACTAAAAGAAGGGAAATAGCTCCAATTTGCACAAAGTTTATTCAAAAGGGAGTACGAGCAAATATACTGCACCCTGCTAGACTTAAGGTATATCTAGAGAATCAGTCATATGTTTTTGACACCCCAGCAGAAGCAGGAAAATTTTATGCTGAAAAATTCGCTATAGATTAAATAGCTCATAATTAATATCGATGTCATATTCAATGTAATTTTTACTTTATTATGAATAAGGACCTTTCTACCAAGGGTAACAGAGAGTCAAGAAGGTTCTGTCTCTCTGGAAAATGGGTTCCCTTTCCCCTCCCTCCCTCCCTCCCTTTTTTTTTTTTTTACTCTCCCCTTCTTCTTTCTCTTCCTCTGTATGAATAATAGTTATGCCAAGCAGAGTTAAGATCACCTCATGGAACATAGGCGGCCTTACGTCTCCTATTAAAAGGAAAACTATACTATCATACTTGAAGAAAATTAACACCTCTATTGCATTTCTGCAAGAAACACATTTAAAAACTGAAGAGGTTCTTAAGCTTAAATCTACATGGGTTCGAGAGGTGTTCTTTTCTCCAAGTATTAAGAGGAAGGGGGAAGTGGCTATTCTTGTAAGCAAAACTATTAAATATCAAGTATTACAGGTAGACTCTGACTCTGAAGGGAGATTCATACTTTTAAAAATTAAGATCGATAATACTCTATACACACTATGTAACATATATGCTCCAAATATTTTTAATCCATCCTTCTGGGAAGTAGTACAAGCCAGGCTCATGATGTGTGCTGAGGGATACCTGATAATGGGGGGGGACTTTAACATGGCCCCTAAATATCCGCTAGATAGGCTTAGACGAGATCATGTGCCTAAAAAAATTAAGAGAGATAAATTGGAATCAAAACTTTTTTCTAGAATATTTGTTAATCTTTGTTAATCAAAAGCACATAAGTCCCTCTCAAGGATAGACCTACTTTTACTTGATGAGAGGCTATGTAAATCACAGGTGCAGGCTCAAATACTTCCTATAGCTATCTCTGATCATGCCCCCATATGCTTAGATTTTTAATCTCATGATCAAACGCAAACACATAGACGATTCTTTTTCCCAACATTTCTTGCAACAGATCTCAAATTTAAAAACTGTCTAGAAGCTAAATTCAAAGATTATGCTGATTTTAATCGTGATTATATTTCACGTCCCTTATTATTTTGGGAGACGGCTAAGGCAGTATTAAGGGGAGAGATACTAGCATATAATGTGAAAAGAACTAAAAAACTTAAGCAAAGGGAGGGGGAGCTGGCACGAGCGGTCTCTAATGCATTTAACTTACATTTAATTGAAAATTCTTCACAGAGTTGGGCTAAATCTACCTCTGCCCTACAAAATAGAGATTCCTTCTTACTTTACAAAACAACACAGAATGATATTAGGGTCCAATCAAAATTATACCGTTTTGGGAATAAGACAGGAAAGTTGTTAGCAAAACTTCTTAAAATTGAGAGAGGTTCTCAATCGATAGATTATATAAACACTGAAGGCCAGACATTTAATACGACTGAAGAACTCTTACAAGTATTTTCTAAATACTACTCCGATCTTTACTTCCTGAGAACCTCCAACATGCAGGCACGTGATGAATTTTGGAATAAAATTTATTTTCCCACACTACACTCGGAAGTCCTACAGGACTTATACGCTCCAATAACTGAAATAGAAGTAAGTGAAGCAATTCAAACACTGCCCCATAATAAAGCACCAGGCCCAGATGCATTACCGAACTAATTTTATCAAGCTTTAAATTCCCCTATTATACCATACCTTACCACTCTATTCAACTTTTTATATATAGAAGGAAAAGAGCCAACGCCTAGCTTTGCTACCTCCTACACTACTTTGATACTGAAGCCAGGGAAGGACCCAACAAAAAAAGAATCTTACAGGCCTATTGCCTTACTCAACACAGACTATAAAATTTTAACTTCTATATTAGCACACAGACTTCAAACTATATTGCCTTCCATTATCCACGTAGACCAAGCTGGGTTCTTACAGAATAGAAATTCTGCTTCAAAAATATGCGAACTTTTTCTTGTTATTGACTATTTCAGAACATTGGAGCCTCAAGATCTAGGGGGACGGGAGGGTACCCCTGATAAGGTAATAATATCCATAGATGCTGAAAAAGCCTTTGATTCAGTTCACCATGATCACCTTATCTATACTTTACATCAATTTGGATTAAAGGAGAATTTTACTAAGTTTATTAGCAATCTCTATCAAAATGCAACCACAAAGATAATGGTGAACGGTAGTATGTCACAGGATATAGAACTACAACGAGGTACCAGACAGGGATGCCCTCTTTCCCCGCTCCTCTTTGATATCGCCATCGAGCCTCTTGCTATTTCCATACGACATCAAATTGATGGAATAAAGATAGGAAGGAAGGAGATGAAGATCGCTCTATACGCGGATGATGTTCTTATTTACATGGCCAATACAAGATTAAATATACCTAAACTTTTAACTATAGTACAACAATGTGGGTCCTTCTCAGGATACAAGGTCAACAATACAAAATCTGAATTATTTTGGATTGTTCAGACAAAAGATTCATTGGCGAAAATTCCTTTTTATATAGCTCACAACTCCTTCCGTTATTTGGGCATTAATATCTCTCACGATCCAGGCACTTGGTACTCTCTTAATATCACTCCAACAATAAATAAATAAAATTAAAAATTCTCTCAAAAATTGGCAAAATTTCCCGTTATCCTTATCAGGACGAATAGCTGCTTATAAGATGATGCTCCTACCCAAACTTCTATATATGATACAGAATATTCCTCTTTTTCTTAAACGAAAAGACATTGATCTTCTCAATTCTATTCTTAGATCATTCATATGGCAGAGTAGAAAACCCAGGATTTCTCTTTTTAAACTATCGCCTCCCTTGAAATACGGTGGTCTCGCACTTCCAGATATACGGGCATATAACTAAGCTTTTCTGGTTCGCACGGTTATTGACTGGGTATATTTAAAGAATTATGTAACAGACAATGACTTGGAAAAAAATATAACTTATCCTCTATACCAAATAGCACTTATACATACTGATGCTAACCAGATTCCGACTGAAATAAAGAAGTTAAAGTCCATATATAATCCTATTCTTGCCTGGAAAAAGTTTTGTACTTTATTAAACGTGGAGTACCATGTCTCTAGGTTTATCCCATTTATGGGTAATCCTCAGTTTGAAGCCGGAATGCAGGCAGGAGTATATAGAGAATGGAAAACACTAGGTCTCACTAACATATATCAGATTCTTGACTTTGAAAGAAGATGTGTTAAATCATTTGAATTTCTCAGATCAGAATTTAATATACCACATAAGAATTTTTTTGCCTATCTTCAGGCAAGACATTATGCTCTTAAACTCACGTACGACTATGGTTGGAACTGGTCCCTAGAGAGTGCCGGGAATTGGCTTGCTACCGCCAAAGCGGGACGCATGTCAATTGCCCCTGGATACCATATGCTGGTATCTGTAAAGGGTGCAAAAAATGTTGAACGAATTCAGAACAAGTGGGTCGCACTGATTAAACAACCTTTGGATCCTCCATTATTTTACTTATCAATTCAAGAGATTGCTCGTGTCACCCTCTCCTCCTCCTGGAGGGAATCCCATCTTAAATTGTTGTACATGACCTATTTTACCCCAGAAAAGGGATCCAGATGTGGGAATAATAGCTTCATTTTTTGTCCAAAATGTTCTCTTCCGATGGCAGATCTTCAGCACATGTTATGGGCCTGCACAAAAATTAGACATTTTTGGTCGAAGATTCAATTCTGGCTGAATAAAATATTAGCTCCCTCCCGCATAATCCTTTCGCTAAAAACAATAGTTTTTCTATTTCATAATTCTAGTAACAAGGAAGGAAACAATAAGAAAATTATTAATATGACCTTATTAGCAGCAAGACATCTTATCTTTAGAAAATGGAAACAGAGAACAACCCCTAGCATAGCCGAAACTAAGAATTATTTAAAAAAACAATACATTTTGGAACAAATTGATACAGATCCAGATAACGAGCAAGATATTAGAAAACTATTCTTGAAATGGTCACTTTTTATCAAAGATTTACCACCCAGTGAAGTTGAGTTCCTGATTTACCCCTTCAGGAACTCAGAATTGGTCACGCTTGGCATGTGGTAACATAATAATAATTCTCCCCCTTTATTTTTTTTTTTTTTTCTTTCCCCCCCCTTTTGGTTAGAAGTAGGATAAGGCAAGGGAACAGAGGGAAAAAAAACCAACTCAGAATATGTAAAATGTACTTATTCATTTCTCCTTTTTTCTTTTTGCATGAGAATCAAATCTGTTTGAGGATATAAGGCTCAAATTATTTTGTTTATTATGCATTTTTTAGGTTATCATAATGTTTGTTCTTGTCTAAATTAGTTCACTGTGTTGAACGAAAATGTATTCTGAATTGGATCTAAATAAAATATTAAAAAAAAAAAAATTACATGCCCTATTTAAATCATGAAAGTTTTTTTTGGATTTGACTGTCCCTTTAAGGTTTCCAAAATATTGACCTATGGGCGACATGTGGCGGGAAGATGGTCATGTCTGCATTACATAATCATTCAGTTAAAAGAAGGTTTAAATTCATATAATTTCATTATACTTATAGGCCAGTCAATACTTGATGAGGATATTTAGTAGCTTTAAAATGTTTGCAGCATCTTTCCAGTTCGACAAATAGGTGTCATCTTAATTTAGTTTCATTTTGTAACCACAAAGTATTGCTTAATACTAGAAACAAATATTTAAAAATTGCAGCGGAGGTGCATGTTAAACTTAATCTATATATTTTTTTGCATACCGTGTGCGCATTGGAACGATGTTCTGTTCGCTTCCTTGTAATGGGCGCTCTTCAAGAGTCCAACATTCAATCAGCTCTTGAGGAACCCGCCAAAAGCTAAATCCTGTAAAATAAGATTAAGCCATGAAGTTATGAACATATAATTCTACTTCATTCGCTTGGTATCCTTTCTTGAAGGAGCAGCAATGCACTACTGGGAGTTGGCAGAATACATAGGTAAGCCAACAACAAAAGGCTACCTATGTATGCTTTTCAATAAAGGATACCAAGATAACAAAGCAAATTAGAAAAAAGAAGTAAAATGGAAAGTTAAAAATTGTAAGCTCTATCTGAATCATGAAAGAAATGTTTTGGCTTTTATGTCCCTTTTAAGCGCACAAGGACTAGTATGTTCCTTTAAATCAGTGATGGCCAACATCCTATCTATTGGGGTTGCAGAATAAATATAGGGACATTTTCTGTGTTACTCACCATAAATACCCAAAGCATTTTTAGTTTTGCTTTGTCCTAGGGCCACAAAAGCTAGAGCACACGTTCTTAGTTTTGCTTTTTCCCAAGGACCACACAAACTAGTGCAGAGAGCACATGTGACCTCCAGTTAACCATCCCCAATTTAAATATTAGCTTATTAGTAGCATAGAATTATAAACACATTTACATACTTGAGCATAAACATAACTGTTAAAACTGTGATGCTAAACCGCAATATTGTTAACAGCTTTGCTGCAATTTGCTCAAACCTTTAAGAAACAAAATGTTGATACCCATGGAACTCGTCAACCCTGCAATACCCATTTTAATGTATCAAAGAATTCATATTTAGATGTGTAGTTATATTCCCAGACATTGTTACACAAAACAAATTAAATACTTATTTTGCATCTGGGGTTTCAGGTTTATGTTGTAAAACACATTTTTATATCCACAAATTCCATTTGTAATCGGGGTTCCGCAAAATACGAAATTCTAAATGCAAAATGAATCAAACTTGAGCTGCTTAAAAAATAATAATAATAATAATAATAATAATGCACATCACTTGTCTTACCCTGTTATCTAAATATGTAGTAAAAAACAAAGTTAATATGAATTGACAACTTAGGTTTTTATCTTTATAACCCCAAATTTTCTTTCATAATTTAGGTAGAACATACAATTTTAAACAACTTTCCCGTTTACTTCTATTATCAAAATTTGCTTCTTTCTTTTGGTATCATTTGTTGAAGGAGCAGCAATGCACTACTAGTTTCTAACTGAGCACATGGGTGAGGCAATGACAATCAGTATATATATATATATATATATATATATATATATATATATATATATATATATATATATATATATATATATATATATATATATACACACACAACACATAGAAACACCCAGCACTCACCAGCTAGCTCACAGCTAAGATAAAATCACAACTGGAAAGGTTAGTCACCGCATCTGGCCAAATGGGAAAGCTCAGGCACCACGTCAAGGTCCTTTCCATCGCCTGAGTCCCTAACACAGCCACACCATCATACAAGCTCACAAAGCCAAACAAACTGAGAACAAAGAAGGGGTGCACAGGTGGCTGTAATCACCCATAGAAAATACAAAACATGGAAGGGAACTGCACTCCAAGACCGGATCAGGTACACATCCTGTGACTCAGTAATATCCAGCCCTGGGTGCTAAATAGCACTCCAAATAAAAAGCTGTGATGTCACCAGAGCCACAGGCAGTTAACCCCAGTCCGGAATGGGTGCAAGAAACAAGGGAGATTACAAATAAAAAGTAATACAACACATAGAAACACCCAGCACTCACCAGCTAGCTCACAGCTAAGATAAAATCACAACTGGAAAGATTAGTCACCGCATCTGGCCAAATGGGAAAGCTCAGGCACCATGTCAAGGTCCTTTCCATCGTCTGAGTCCCTAACACAGCCACACCATCATGCGAGCTCACAAAGCCAAACAAACTGAGAACAAAGAAGGGGTGCTCAGGTGGCTGTAATCAACCATAGAAAATACAAAACATGGAAGGGAACTGCACTCCAAGACCGGATCAGGTACACATCCTGTGACTCAGTAATATCCAGCCCTGGGTGCTAAATAGCACTCCAAATAAAAAGCTGTGATGTCACCAGAGCCACAGGCAGTTAACCCCAGTCCGGAATGGGTGCAAGAAACAAGGGAGATTACAAATAAAAAGTAATACAACACATAGAAACACTCAGCACTCACCAGCTAGCTCACAGCTAAGATAAAATCGCAACTGGAAAGGTTAGTCACCGCATCTGGCCAAATGGGAAAGCTCAGGCACCACGTCAAGGTCCTTTCCATCGCCTGAGTCCCTAACACAGCCACACCATCATGCGAGCTCACAAAGCCAAACAAACTGAGAACAAAGAAGGGGTGCACAGGTGGCTGTAATCACCCATAGAAAATACAAAACATGGAAGGGAACTGCACTCCAAGACCGGATCAGGTACACATCCTGTGACTCAGTAACATCCAGCCCTGGGTGCTAAATAGCACTCCAAATAAAAAGCTGTGATGTCACCAGAGCCACAGGCAGTTAACCCCAGTCCGGAATGGGTGCAAGAAACAAGGTAGATTACAAATAAAAAGTAATACAACACATAGAAACACCCAGCACTCACCAGCTAGCTCACAGCTAAGATAAAATCACAACTGGAAAGGTTAGTCACCGCATCTGGCCAAATGGGAAAGCTCAGGCACCACGTCAAGGTCCTTTCCATCGCCTGAGTCCCTAACACAGCCACACCATCATGCGAGCTCACAAAGCCAAACAAACTGAGAACAAAGAAGGGGTGCACAGGTGGCTGTAATCACCCATAGAAAATACAAAACATGGAAGGGAACTGCACTCCAAGACCGGATCAGGTACACATCCTGTGACTCAGTAACATCCAGCCCTGGGTGCTATTTTATCTTAGCTGTGAGCTAGCTGGTGAGTGCTGGGTGTTTCTATGTGTTGTAT